>NW_020694306.1:0-2375 GCF_002925995.2 Terrapene triunguis
TTTGGGTGAGGGTGGTGTGGGACTTGGTGGCGGGTGAGGGCGGTTACAGATAGACTGCAGCGGGGCTCTGTCCTCCTGCCTCCGGTCTTGCAGAACATCCACAAGGCGCCGGAGCGTGTCCGTTTGCTCCCTCATTAGTCCAAGCAGCTTTTCAGTAGCCTGTTGGTCCTCCTGACGCCACCTCTCCTCCCGTTCCATGACTGCTCGGTGCATTTGTGACAAGTTCTCCCTCCACTGTGTCTGCTGGGCTGCCTGGGCTCGGGAGCAGCCCATTAGTTCTGTGAACATGTCTTCACGCGTCTTCTTCTTCCTCCGCCTAATCTGCGCTAGCCTCTGGGAGTGTGCTGACAGGCTGGGTTGGGAGACAGTCGCAGATGTGTCTGTGTGAATTTTAAAAAGGGAGTGAATTCCTGAGACAGATAAATGAAATTGTATACAAAGAACCTAGTCTTTCTCTGTGAACAAGACCATGCACTGAACCTCTCACATGCGCACTCAGGACAAGGTCGAATTTTCGGCCGTCGCCTTCAGTGCCTGTGGACTTGCGGAGGTCTTGGACTGTTCAGAGAACTGTGGCTGGAGACCTGAACTTCTGGAGCGGGCAATAATGGTAAGCCGCAGACTTGTGGCTGCTTAAAACTCCAGCTGTAGCACTGGCCTCCTTTCACATTGAAAGCAATGCCAGTCTCTGCTGCCAGCAATCAGGACAGCATCAACTCTGCCCCTGTCCCACCCCCTCGCGGCTGTCCCAGGGAAAGATCCCTGTATGCTGCCCCTCTCCCTCCACCGCGTGGCTGTAAAGCAGTCCCAATACTAACAGTCCCCTCCCTAATTCAAAGCAGGGCGTCATGAGCGACATCACCCTCCTGAGGATCCCGGACACCCAGAGAGAACGCATGCTGCGGGAAAGCATGCAGAAACCGGGGCCGTATGCCGCCATGCTATGTCGGGCCATGATCCCCGAGTACCTGATTGTGGCATGGAGGGGACATGTCTGCTACCACGGAGGGCCCACTAAGATCGCCCTACCCCGGAACCTGATCAACAGGCTTGAGCTCTACCTCCACGAGACCTACGAGGAGTTCTCCTACGAGGATTTCTCGTCGATCCCCGGCCACATTGACCGGATTTTCGCGTAGGTGCACTAGGACTTTGGAGTGGAGCGTCTTGGGCCTGGGAATCATGTAGTAACGGACATTGTGAAATTTTTTTAAAATACTTGGGACTAAATTGAGAAGAGCCTAAGACAGAGAAATCATGCAAAACCCATTTGTTACCTTTGTAAATATTCCTGTTTTGTACCTGATTATTTTTTTACTAGTTTACAGCACTTTTATAAATATACATTGTTAATAGTATAAATATTACCGTTCTGTTTTAAATAAATGTTTACATGTTTACAGCACTTACTGCTTGATCCGTCCCCTGATTCTGTGTCCGGGGTAAGGGATGGGGACGGTTGGTACGGGATCTCGGTAAGGGTGATGAAGAGCTCCTGGCTGTCGGGGAAATCAGCGGTGCCAGCGCTGTCGACTGCCTCGTCCTCCTCATCTCCTTCTTCATCTTCCCCTTCCGCTGTCATGTCCGACGAGGAACCGGCCGCGGACATGATCCCATCCTCGGAGTCCACGGTCAGGGGTGGGGTAGTGGTGGCGGCCGCTCCCAGGATGGAATGCAGTGCCTCGTAGAAACGGGATGTGTGGGGCTGGGATCCGGAGCGTCCGTTAGCCTCTTTGGTTTTTGGTAGCCTTGTCTCAGCTCCTTGATTTTCACGCGGCACTGCGTTGCATCCCGGCTGTAGCCTCTCTCTGCCATGGCTTTGGAGATCTTCTCGTAGATCTTAGCATTCCTTCTTTTGGAGCGCAGCTCTGAAAGCACGGACTCATCGCCCCACACTGCGATGAGATCCAAGACTTCCCGATCAGTCCATGCTGGGGCCCTCTTTCTATTAGATTGCACGGCCATCTCTGCTGGAGAGCTCTGCATAGTTGCCACTGCTGCTGAGCTCCCCTCGATGTCCAAAGAGGAACTGAGATTCAAACTGCCCAGACAGGAAAATGAAAATGAATTCAAATTTTCCCGGGGGTGTGGCTGGTCAGAGCATCCGAGCTCGGACTGCTGTCCAGAGCGTCAACAGAGTGGTGCACTGTGGGATAGCTCCCGGAGCTATTACCGTCGATTTCCATCCACACCTAGCCTAATTCGATATGGCCATGTCGAATTTAGCGCTACTCCTCTCGTTGGGGAGGATTACAGAAATCGATTTAAAGAGAGCTTTATGTCGAACTAAATGGCTTCCTGGTGTGGACGGGTGCAGGGTTAATTCGATATAACGGCGCTAAAGTCGACATAAAAGCCTAGTGTAGACCAGGCCT
>NW_020694307.1:0-5084 GCF_002925995.2 Terrapene triunguis
GCAAAAGGTTTCTGGGGAGGGCTGCCTTATCCCGTCCGCCATGGTAGCACACTTTACCACGCCAGGCCAGTAGCACATAGTCTGGAATCATTGCATAACAAAGCATGGCAGCGTATGGTCCCGGTGTTTGCTGGTATGCAGACAACATCCATTCCTTATCTCTCTTTGTTATCCTCAGGAGAGTGATATCATTCACGGTCACCTGGTTGAAATGGGGTGATTTTATTAAGGGGACATTCAGAGGTGCCCGTTCCTGCTCGGCTGAACAGAAATATTCCCCGCTGTTAGCCACGTGCTGGGGGGGAGGGGTGAAGTGATCATCCCAGAGAATTGGGTATGGGGGGGAATGGGGGCTAGTTGGGTTTGTGCTGCATGTTAACCCGGAAACCGCAGCCCCTCCTTTTACATTGCAAACCCATTTTAAATGGCCAACCCAATGGGTGCTTGGTATGGGAAATGAGGGTGCTGCTGTTTGAAACCATTCCCACGTGTTATGAAGATTAAAAAAGCCAAAAGACTGTGGCTTACCATGGCTGCCTGCAAGCTGAATTCTGTTGCCTGCACTGCGTGAGTGATCTCTCACACCAAACTGGCAGGTCCTCAATATAAGAGGAAAAATGCGACTTTGTAACAAAAGCACATGTGCTGTGTAATGTGAACAGCAAAATTTAACGTGAAAGAGTGTACCCATTGTTCTCTAAAATGTGTCTTTTTTAACCACCTCTCCCTTCTCCTCCACCAGCTGCAAATGTTTCTCCTTCGCAGAGGCTAGTGAAGATTAGAAGGAGAAAATGGCGGACTCAGGATGATATGTCCTCCCACGCTGACAGAGCACAGAAGAATGTGTGGAGGCAGTCAATGTCAGAGTGCAGAAAAGCACAATATGAACGAGAGGAGAGGTGGCGGGCTGAATCGCGGGCTGAAGAGAGCAAGTGGCGGGCTGAAGAGGATAGGTGGCGTCAGCTTGCTGACAAAAGGCAAGAGTCGATGCTCCGGCTGCTGGAGCATAAAACTGATATGCTCCAGCGTATGGTTGAAGAACTTGTTAAACTATTACTACTTAAGCAGCAAGAGAATCTTAGGGTATGTCTACACTAAGAAATTAGGTCGAATTAATAGAAGCCGGTTTTATAGAAATTGGTTGTATACAGCCGATTGTGTGTGTCCCCACATAAAATGCTCTAAGTGCATTAAGTCGGCGGACCGCGTCCACAGTACCGAGGCTAGCGTCGACTTCCGGCGCATTGCATTATGGGTAGCTATCCCACAGTTCTCGCAGTCTCCGCCGCCCATTGGAATTCTGGGTTGAGATCCCAATGCCCAAATGATGCAAAACAGTGTCGCGGGGGGTTCTGGGTACATGTCGTCAGGCCCCTCCCCCTCCGTCAGAGCAACGGCAGACAATAGATTCGCGCCTTTTTACCTGGGTTACCTGTGCAGACAACATACCACGGCAAGCATGGAGCCCGCTCAGCTCAGCTCACCATATGTCATCTGGGTGCCGGCAGACGTGGGACTGCATTGCTACACAGCAGCAGCAGCTAACTGCCTTTTGGCGGTAGACGGTGCAGCATGACTGGTAGCCTTCATCGGCGATCTGGGTGCTGGCAGCTGTGGGGCTGGCAGCCCTAGGGCTGCATTGCACCAGCCCCTTGCCTTTTGGCAGTAGATGGTGTATTACGACTGGTAACTGTCGTCATCGTACAGCAGTGGCTGGAACTCCGTATGTCCCCCAGTCCCCCATCCCCCCAGTCATATTCTGCTGCCTTCACAATGACGATGATGGCTATCAGTCGTAGTATGCCATTTTCTGCCAAGTGCCCTGTTGGATCATCGCACATTAGCAGAGTCTTCCCTGAGCAGCAGATCGTGCAATAGGCCTGAAGGCCATCGTCATCATAACTGCCAAGCGCCCAGTATTTGCTGCCAAGCACCCAGAAGATGCCGAGGGTTATCAGTCATGCTGCACCGTCGTCTTAAGATGTAAAAAATAGATTTGTTCTGTATTCATTTGCTTCCCCCTCCCTCCGTCAAATCAACGGCCTGCTAAACCCAGGTTTTTGAGTTCAGTCTTTGGGGGGGGCCATTCTGTGTGACAGTTGTTTGTGTTTCTCCCTGATATACAGCCACCTTTGTTGATTTTAATTCCCTGTACCTGTACGCCATGTCGTCACTTGCCCCTCCCTCCCTTCCTCCCTCCCTCCCTCCTTCCTTCCCCTGGTCCATCAGATACTAGTTTCGCGCCTTTTTTCAGACCAGATGCCATAGCTAGCACTGGGATCATGGAGCCCGCTCAGATCACCGCGGCAATTATGAGCACTATGAACACCACGCGCATTGTCCTGGAGTATATGCAGAGCCAGGACATGCCAAAGCAAAACCAGGACCAGCCAAGGAGGCGATTGCAGCGCGGCGATGAGAGTGATGAGGAAATTGACATGGACATAGACTTCTCACAAGGCACAGGCCCCAGCAATGTGGAAATCATGGTGTTACTGGGGCAGGTTCATGCCGTGGAACGCCGATTCTGGGCCCGGGAAACAAGCACAGACTGGTGGGACCGCATCGTGCTGCAGGTGTGGGACGATTCCCAGTGGCTGCGAAACTTTCGCATGCGTAAGGGCACTTTCATGGAACTTTGTGACTTGCTTTCCCCTGCCCTGAAGCGCCAGAATACCAGGATGAGAGCACCCCTCACAGTTGAGAAGCGAGTGGCGATAGCCCTGTGGAAGCTTGCAATGCCAGACAGCTACCAGTCAGTCGGGAATCAATTTGGAGTGGGCAAATCTACCGTGGGGGCTGCTGTGATCCAAGTTGCCAGGGCAATGAAAGACCTGGTGATATCAAGGGTAGTGACTCTGGGAAACGTGCAGGCCATAGTGGATGGCTTTGCTGCAATGGGATTCCCAAACTGTGGTGGGGCGATAGACGGAACCCATATCCCTATCTTGTCACCGGAGCACCAAGCCACCGAGTACATAAACCGCAAGGGGTACTTTTCAATGCTGCTGCAAGCCCTGGTGGATCACAAGGGACGTTTCACCAACATCAACGTGGGCTGGCCGGGAAGGGTACATGATGCTCGCGTCTTCAGGCACTCTGCTCTGTTTCGAAAGCTGGAGGAAGGGACTTTCTTCCCGGACCAGAAAATAACTGTTGGGGATGTTGAAATGCCTATCGTGATCCTTGGGGACCCAGCCTACCCCTTAATGCCATGGCTCATGAAGCCGTACACAGGCAGCCTGGACAGGAGTCAGGACCTGTTCAACTACAGGCTGAGCAAGTGCCGAATGGTGGTGGAATGTGCTTTTGGACATTTAAAAGCGCGCTGGCGCAGCTTACTGACTCGCTCAGACCTTAGCGAAAAGAATATCCCCATTGTTATTGCTGCTTGCTGTGCGCTCCACAATATCTGTGAGAGTAAGGGGGAGACATTTATGGCGGGGTGGGAGGTTGAGGCAAATCGCCTGGCCGCTGATTATGCGCAGCCAGACACCAGGGCGGTTAGAGGAGCACAGCAGGGCGCGGTGCGCATCAGAGAAGCTTTGAAAACGAGTTTTGTGACTGGCCAGGCTACGGTGTGAAACTTCTGTTTGTTTCTCCTTGATGAACCCTCCGCCCCACCCCACCCGGTTCACTCTACTTCCCTGTAAACCAACCACCCCACCCTCCCCTACCCTCCCCACTTCGAGCACCACTTGCAGAGGCAATAAAGTCATTGTTACTTCACATTCATGCATTCTTTATTAATTCATCACACAACTAGGGGGATAATTGCAAAGGTAGCCCGGGATGGGTGGGAGAGGAGGGAAGGAAAAGGACACACTGCAGTTTAAAACTTTAACTCTTATTGAAGGCCAGCCTTCTGATGCTAGGGCAATCATCTGGGGTGGAGTGACTGGGTGGCCGGAAGCCACCCCACCGTGTTCTTGGGCGTCTGGGTGAGGAGGCTATGGAACTTGGGGAGGAGGACTGTTGGTTACACAGGGGCTGTAGCGGCGGTCTCTGCTCCTGCTGCCTTTCCTGCACCTCAACCATACGCTGGAGCATATCAGTTTGATGCTCCAGCAGCCGGAGCATTGACTCTTGCCTTCTGTGTGCAAGCTAACGCCACCTATCATCTTCAGCCCGCAACTTGCTCTGTTCATCCCGCGATTCAGCACGCCACCTCTCCTCTCGTTCATATTGTGCTTTTCTGTAATCAGTCATTGACTGCCTCCACGCATTCTGCTGTGCTCTGTCAGCGTGGGAGGACATCTGTAGTTCTGTAAACATGTCATCACGCGTCTTACGTTTTCTCTTTCTAATCTTCACTAGCCTCTGTGAAGGAGAAACATTTGCAGCTGGTGGAGGAGAAGGGAGAGGTGGTTAAAAAAGACACATTTTAGAGAACAATGGGTACACTCTTTCACGTTAAATTTTGCTGTTCACATTACACAGCACATGTGCTTTCGTTACAAGGTCGCATTTTTCCTCTTATATTGAGGGCCTACCGGTTTGCTGTGAGAGATCACTCACGCAGTGCCAGGCCACAGATTTCAGCTTGCAGGCAGCCATGGTAAGACACAGTCTTTTGGCTTTTTTAACCTTCTTAACATGTGGGAATGGTTTCAAACAGTAGTGCTCTCATTTCCCATACCAAGCACCCGTTGGGTTGGCCATTTAAAATGGGTTTGCAATGTAAAAGGAGGGGCTGCAGTTTCAGGGTTAACATGCAGCACAAACCCAACTAACTCCCCTCCCCCACACACCCAATTCTCTGGGATGATCACTTCACCCCTCCCCCCCACCGATGGCTAACAGCGGGGAATATTTCTGTTCAGCCGAGCAGGAACGGGCACCTCTGAATGTCCCCTTAATAAAATTGCCCCATTTCAACCAGGTGACCGTGAATAATATCACTCTCCTGAGGATAACAAAGAGCGATAAGGAATGGATGTTGTCTGCATGCCAGCAAACACCGGGACCATACGCTGCCATGCTTTGTTATGCAATGATTCCAGACTACGTGCTACTGGCCTGGCGTGGTAAAGTGTCCTACCATGGCGGACGGGATAAGGCAGCCCTCCCCAGAAACCTTTTGC
>NW_020694308.1:0-3532 GCF_002925995.2 Terrapene triunguis
ATATATGCATAACAACTGTCAGTATATACATTAATAGTCTTCCCAGTGCCCAACCGGAGAGCCTCAATAAGAGCCACCAGTTCCGCCGCCTGGGCGGATAAATTGGGGCTAAGCTTAAACTTATACACTTCTCCCCTTTTAACTACGACAGCTGCTCCTGTATATCGCTTCCCATCTTCTACATAACTAGATCCATCAACGTATCCCTCGATATCGGGATTAGGCCAGGGCAAATCTGAGAGATCAGGGCGAGGTTTAGTCTCTTGTTGTAAGATTTCAATACAATCATGGGTGGGGCGGGTCCCACAGGGAACTTGGGGATCAGGCAGTAAAGTAGCCGGATTGAGGGAACTGACAGTCTTGAAAGTCAGGTTAGGGGCCAACAAAAGCCCCACCTCATATCTACTATGCCGACTGGGATTTAGATGCTTTTCCCCGGCTCCTGTTCCCAGTATCTGGGGTATCCCATGGGGCACCACAACCTCAGTGTCCCCACCCAGGGTTAGTTTTTCAGCTTTCTGTACAAGGAGAGCGGTTGCCGCCACGGCTCGTAAACAAGCCGGCCAGCCTTTAGCAACTGGGTCTAATACCTTTGAGTAATAACCTATAGGTCGCCAGGTCGGTCCCGACTTTTGGCACAGGACTCCAGATGCCACCCCTCCCCTCTCGTGAACGTATAGGGTGAACGGCTTCCGGGAATCCGGGAGAGCTAGAGCGGGAGGCTGAACCAAGGCTTCTTTAAGCTCTTGAAATGCTTTTTCTTTTTCCTTGGTCCATGACCAGTGGAGCAGACCCTCTTTAGTAAGGGACTCGTATAGTTGTCTGGCCTTCCCTCCGTAGTCAGGGATCCAAAGCCGGCAAAAACCGGTTAGTCCCAGGAAAGCCCTCAGCTCTCTGGGATTTCGGGGTTGAGGGCTCTCGAGTATAACCTGGATCCTATCTTTACCCAAGCTACGACGTCCCTGACAAAGATGGTATCCGAGAAAAGTGACTTGCTGTTTAACCAATTGGGCTTTTTCCCTGGAAACCTTGTACCCCTGAGCTCCAAGAAAATTAAGGAGCTCTATAGTCTGCTTTTTACAAGCTGTCTCTGTTTCAGTACTTAAGAGCAGATCGTCACAATACTGAACTATGTTACACGAGGGGTGTCTAGCCAGGAACGGGGCAAGATCTCTTTTTAGCTGGCTGCCAAAAATCTCGGGTGCACAAGTAAGTCCCTGGGGGACAACAGTCCAGAGATACTGAGCTTTGTAATGGGTGTCTGGGTCCTCCCATTCAAAGGCAAACAGTTTCTGAGACTCCTGATCAAGGGGTATAGAGAAGAAAGCATCCTTTAGATCTATTACAGAGAACCAGCTGTGGTTCTTGGGGACTTGGCCCAAGATGGTGTGTGGGTTTGGGACAACTGGATAGGGGGCCTCTATTAACTTGTTAACTTGTCTTAGGTCCTGGACCAATCGATACTGCCCATTAGGCTTAGGCACTCCCATTATCGGAGTATTGTACGGGGAAGTGCCCTCCCTTAACCAGTCGTACTGCAAAAACTTTTGAATTGGAGGTTTCAACCCGATCCGAGTGGTTAACTTAAGGGGGTATTGTCGAATTCTGACTGGGCGGCTTCCTTCCTTAAGGGAGATATGCACTGGTAAAGCATTCCGAGCCCGTGCAAAGCCTCCCTCCTCAGCCCAGACCTTAGAGTTAACCCCCGGCAGCTGGTTCCTCTCACTCTCCGGCTGTGTCGGGGAAGGATTTTCAGCATTCAGAAGGGCCATTTGATAATTAGAAATTTGTTGTTTAGGGAGCCTAACTTCCATAGTCCCATTATTATTGAACGAGATTTCCGCCTGTAATTTAGTAAGCACATCTCGTCCTAGCAGCGCAATGGGGCAGGAAGGGCTACAAACGAATTGGTGGGATATATGATGGTCCCCTACTTTTACTAGGAGGGGAAGCGTTTTTTCCAACTTTAGGTTTTGCCCCTCTATCCCTTGAACTATAGTACACCCTTGAGCCCTTCCTTGGGGAGCCTCTGCGAGGGGAAGCAAACTAAGTGTAGCCCCTGTATCAATAAGGGCTTCAACTGGGCGGCCCCCTACCTCAATTGTTACCGTGGGATCCAGGCTGGCGGGCTGTGCCGCCAGAAGGGGCCGCTGGGTCCCCCGGCCTCCCTATACAAACGACTCTTCTTCCACGCCGTTATAAAAGACGGGCGCGGGTGGGACTCTGTTTCTGTATCCCTCCCCCCTGGTGTGTCGCTGGGGGCATTCATTCTTCCAGTGTCCCTCCTCTTTACAGATAGCACATTGATTTCGTCCCAAGCGGGGGCCTTTTCCCTTCCCCTGTGGTCCTGTTTGCCCCTTAGTTTTGTTCTCCCCTTTTTCACTTCCCTTCCTCAGGGCCATTGCTAGCATGCGGGCCCCCTTTTTCCGTTCCTCATCGTCTCTGCGATCATAAACCTTTAACGCAATCTCCAAGAGCTCCTCTATATTCTTACCCGATGCCCCGTCTAATTTTTGCAACTTTTTCCTAATGTCCTCATAGGACTGCCCAATGAAGAGGGGAATCAACACCCGCTTCCCATTGGCATCCTCTGGATCGAGGTCTGTGTATCTTTTACAGGTGTTACACAGGCGCTCGTAAAAGGCAGCTGGATTCTCATTCCTCTCCTGTCGAATATTATACAGCTTGGCCCAATTTGGAGTCTTTCTAATACAGCGTTTCATCCCCTGTATTATAGCTACAGCATATCTGCGGTGATGGTCTCGACCCTCACCAGTGTCATGGGGCCAATTGGGCGCAGTCTCAGGGAGCTGGTTGGCTATATCAGTTGCCCTTGCTCCTCCTGCTGCTAGCCCCTCACGGGCTTTTGAGAGGACCAAACGCCTCTCCTCCGCAGTTAGTAGGGTATTTAAAGCAATTCTCATATCGCCCCATGTAGGATTATGGGCCGAGACCAAGGTTTCAAAGACTGCTGTCAGTGGAGCAGGATCCTCCGAGAAGGGGGGGTTCTGGTGCTTCCAATTATATAGGTCGCTCTAGTAAAGGGGACATATATCATAGTGAGCGTACCTCCGGGGGCTACGGTTTCCCTTAGGGGCAATTGGTGCACCGGGTTTACCCTTGCTGTTACGGGGCTCTTAATAAAAGTGAATTTTGTGTCCCCAGGGATATAATTTTCTGCTACTCTCCACTCCCCCTCGACCGTCCCGGAGCCAGTTTTGCCCCTAGTATGGGCAGACACCGGGGAACTTATGGAGCTCGTAGAGGCCTCTGAAGCAGAAATGTCCTAATCGCTGAGGTCTTCCCTGGTACTTTCTCCTGAGCTTTTCTCTGGGGTATCTTTTTCAGGGGGAGAGGACTGTTCCGGCCGGGCCGGAGGGCCAGGATACACTGGGGGAGGGGGCATAGGATCAGGGGCAGAAGGAATCACAGCTGGTGGACAGGGCTTCTTAACAGGGGGGCGACCAAGGTGCCTATCAGGGGCACGAGCCATTAAGGCCCTAATGGCTTGTGCTCTACATTCTCGCAGCCG
>NW_020694309.1:0-2636 GCF_002925995.2 Terrapene triunguis
AGGCTCCGAGATCTTCCATTCCAGCGCTGGGGATGGGTCACTTTCGGGGGGGGGGGGGGGGGGCAGGGTGTATGCCGGGGATCTCTCAGTGAAATAACTTCGAATTGGCACCATGATCTCTGCTCCAGCCCCAGCACTGACACACCAGCCCTGAAGCTGATCTGACTATATGGGACATTAACCCGGATTCATTATTCGGTTTAAAGCCAAATCCCTGTTGCAACCTTCATTGTGGCACCGCTAGCAGTGGCCGCATAATGTTTTATTTCTATGATGTGTCCAGTCCTCTCCAACCCCCAATGGAAATCCTGTCCATGTTACGGTGTCCGCTTCCGTTTCTTTCTCTGCCACAGACTCCCTGAGCGTCCCTGAGTAAGTCACTTAGTCTGGCTGGGTCTCACTTCCCCCTCTGTCAAATGGGAATAACAGCACCCCCTCCACACAGGGATGTGGTGAGGAGAAATACATTGATAAGAGTGTCACGTATCAGAGGGGTAGCCGTGTTAGTCTGAATCTGTAAAAAGCAACAGAGGGTCCTGTGGCACCTTTAAGACTAACAGAAGTATTGGGAGCATAAGCTTTTGTGGGTAAGAACCTCACTTCTTCAGATGCAAGACGTGAGGTTCTTACCCATGAAAGCTTATGCTCCCAATACTTCTGTTAGTCTTAAAGGTGCCACAGGACCCTCTGTTGCTTTTTATTAATAAGAGTGTGAGGCTCAGATCCTGGGGTGATGGGAGCCATAAAATTACCTAAGATAGAAAAATACACGATCACAGTGTGTCCCTGCCTCAGTTCCCGATACGAACTTACCAGCCTCCTAGAAGTGCGGTGAGGCTCAGTACAGATTGTAAGGCACTCGGGTAACATGGTAGTGGGCGCCCTTAAGAGAGATCGATAGAGAGGGAGAGAGAAAGAAGCAATGGCTGGAAAGTCAATCAATATTCCCAGCTGGGAAGGTAATAGACACTCTCCAGACCAGGGAAGAGTTGTGTGTGTGTATTGCTGGAGTGAATGAGCCCTGGTTTGGGGGTGTCCGGGCTCCTGTATCCAGGGCCGGCTCTAGGCACCAGCAACCCAAGCACGTGCTTGGGGCAGCACATTTTCAGGGGCGGCATTCCGCCTATCTTTTTTTTGTTTCTTGCTTCGGGCGGCAAAAGTGTAGAGGTGGCCCTGGCAGCAACAGCAGCACATCATGTACGGGGGGCACCCTGGGGCCACTGTGGTTCAGCGCTGCAGGGGAACAGTGCCGCACCTTGTGGCTGGGCCGAGCAGGCTCCGAGCGGGGGACACTCAGGCTGGGGGCCACCCCCCGGGGCATACGGAGCTGCCTGCAGGTGCCGCAGGGCGGCCACCCCTCAGCACTGCAACCGGGGCTGGGCAAAGTGGCCCGAGCCGCCCAGGGACTGCGGCAGGGTGGCCAGGAGCAGCAGCAGCAGTGGGGCCATAGAGGGTGGGATGCTGCCGTGTGGGGCCCGTGTCCCGCTCTCCGGGGCTCCGCTCCCTCTGAGGCTGCCCTGCCCCGGATTCTCAGCCCCCTGCTGGGCAGTCTCCCCGGCTCTGCCCTCCCGGGTCCCGGCCGGTCCTGGAGGTGGGAGCCCCGGCTGGAGGGACCCTGGGCTGAGGCGCAGCCCGGAAGCCCCTCTGATTACCCCAACCCTGCCAGCGCCGGACCGGCTGGAGGCGAGGGGGGAGTGGGTGGAGTCAGCACTGGTGGGGGGGAGCCCAGGGCTGGGGTGGCAGGGGGTGTGGGTGGGAGAGGGCACTGGTGAGGGGGGTGAGAGCCCAGGGCTGAGGTGGGGGGCAGCCACAATTTTTTTTTGCTTGGGGCGGCAAAAAACCTAGAGCCGGCCCTGCCTGTATCCTTATTAGCTGCGCTGGATGGAAGGACACGGGGTTTGGTGTGAGGATGAATGTGGCTGGTGACGGGGAGACCATGGCAGAGAGCTTTAAACATTTTTATAGGGTTACTAAATCCCCCTGCGCTTTGATTGTGGGAGGTCAAACTCTTTCCTACAGGTACAGAAGATCATGGTGTGTGTGTTGCACACAGTCACCCTGTTTACTGGTAGCGGAAAGATGGGATGAGAAAGTCAGCAGGGAGAATTTACACGGCCTGAATTAAACCATCAGATTGTAAATCAGTTCAGCACCTGTGTGCAGACACGTTTTCACGGAGCCATCACTCTTCACTGGTTTCTATTTCTGTCTTCATGAATTTTCACCACGTGCAAGTGAAAACGGAGGCTGTCTCTTTACTGCCATCTAGCGGAAAGGTGGATCTCCTGCTTTTCTAGATGAGTTAGCGTCACAGAGGCGTTAAACTCTACGTAGGCTCCGCTTCCCCTTTTTGTCCAGGTCCTGCTTTGCTCTGCGTCACTGTGTCTCTGGCGCAATAATAGGTGGCGGTGTCTGCAGCTGTCAGCGAGCGGAGCTGCAGGGAGACCTGGCTCTTTTTTGTTTCTCTGTTTGTTATACAGGAAACAAATAAATATAAATATTCATAAGATGGGGTGAACCTCAGCTCTGCAGCTCCGGCCCATGAGCAGCGGGGCTGTGACTGGGGAGGGGCCAGTTCACAGGGTCCCATGGGGCTGGGACACCCGCTGGCGCTGGGAGAGAGTTGGGACTGAATC
>NW_020694310.1:0-3300 GCF_002925995.2 Terrapene triunguis
GGGGAACTTCAGCCAGGCAGAGGGAGCGGCTGGAGGAGTTTCTCTCTGTCCCTTCCCAGACCTGTGGCCCATCAGCTCAGCAGCCAGGGCTGCATCAGGGAGAAGGGGCTGATCGGGGCTTCTCCTCCTTTGTCTGGGGTTTGCTGAGACCAGGCAGAGCCTGTGGGTCACTGACCAGCTGATGCTCAGCTGCTGATGGATCCTCACCCCAGCCATGGGCAGCTGGATCCTTGGGAGCCAAAAGCCCCTGACATGTGTGGGAACGAGGAAATGGGTTTGTTCCTATGGCCTAGTAAGGGCCCTGAGAGAATTTCCCTGCTGTGTGGGGGAGTCTCTGATGTCCAACATGGTGTTAGCTCCACTTGGAGCATTTTCAGCACTGAGAACATCTCAGAAGTTTCTTCCCTGTACGGATTTCTAGATGCTTGATACTCCGGGAGCACCTAATGAAGCTTCCCCAACATTCAAGGTCTCTCTACTGTGTGGGTCACTGAGGTGTGAAGTCAAATTGAATCTCTTCCTGCAGTCCGGCTATTACTAGGCTCTCTCATACCTCTGTGGATTCTCTGACTTTTAATGAGGGGTGATCGCTGAATGAAGCTTTCCCCACAGTTCAAGCACTGGTGAGGTCTCTCTCCTGTGTGGATCCTTTGGCCTGGTCCACACTAATCCCCCACTTCGGACTAAGGTACGCAAATTCAGCTACGTTAATAACGTAGCTGAATTCGAAGTACCTTAGTCCGAACTTACCGCGGGTCCAGACGCGGCAGGCAGGCTCCCCCGTCGATGCCGCGTACTCCTCTCGCCGAGCTGGAGTACCGGCGTCGACGGCGAGCACTTCCGGGATCGATCCGGGATCGATTTATCGCGTCTAGACAAGATGCGATAAATCGATCCCAGAAGATCGATTGCTTACCGCCGAACCAGGAAGTAAGTGTAGATGTACCCTTTGATGTGTTACAAGGGCTGACTTCTACAGGAAACATTTCCCACAATCGAGGCAATTCTGAGGTTTGTCTTAAGAAGGAATGTGAGGGGTGCAATAAGATGAGAGTTCCAATTAAACTTTTTGCACTTTCAGAATATCTATATTGTCTTTCTCACATGTGGGTTTTCTGATGTTGAGTGAGTTTTGAGCTACAATTAAGTTTTTTTCCACAGTCCAAGCATTTATAATGTCACTTGCCATTGTGGAGTCTCTGATGTCTAATACGTTGTGAGCGTAGTATCTGTATGCTATTCCCTCTGATCACCAGAAACTTCTATGCTTAAACTCTGTATGGTTCACTTTTTTTTTTAACATCATCTTAATAAAAATTTTAAATCTGACGTGTAAGAAGTGCTGATCTCTGTGTGCAGCTTTTCCTACACACCAAGGCGGGATTAGCCAGCAGATCTCTGTGACCCTCCACTAGGTTTCCTGGTGTAAACTCACTCTGAGCATCTGATGTGTTCTGACCAGTGTTCCCTCATTTTTTACATCCATGCGCGGAATGAATTTGGTTCTATGCACCATTATCTGACACATCATCTCCATACTGGTGCACAGAACTTAATTCATGTGGTGGGGGTGGGGGCGAGGGGTTTGGAGTGTGGAAGGGGGTTCAGGGCTGGGCAGAGGGTTGGGTGCAGGGGGTGAAGGCTCTGGCTAGGAGTGCGGGCTGTGGGGTGGGGCTGGGGGTGAGGAGTTTGGGGTGCAGACTGCGGTGGGGAGAGGACTCCCCCCAGCCCTCTTTCACCGCAGCAGCTCGGGGCCAGGTGAGAGGCACCTCTCCCCAGTTGTGGCAGCTCCTGTGGTCCTGGGCCGGGCTGAGGGAGGGGTTCCACTCACCAGCAGCTCCAGTAGACCTGGGCCAAGCCTCTCCCTGCCTGCCTCCACAGCCCTCAATAGCCAACCAGTCACGCCCTCCCCATGTCCCCCCGTGTCCTGCATTGGGATGACAGAGAGTTTCTTTGCCCCACTCTTCCCACACTGCATCCCTCTTGTGATAACCTCTGCACCCCATGTTCACCACTTGTGTATGATTATGACCTACTGTGTGCAAAGTGTGCCTGGTGAGGGATCATTGGAAAACTCATGATCTGCTGAATATTGTGCAGTTGAAATGCGTGTGACACCAGTGCATGTAGAATGGTAAAATTTTAATGTATGTTTGTTGCTAGGCTGATCATATTCCAGGTGCCCCAAAAGAGGATACTGATGGGGTGTGGGAGCTGGTGGGGGGTTGTTGAGTGAGGGGTGCTGGAGGGGGTGCGGTGGGGGTACTCATGAGGTGAGGGCGGTGTTGGCCGCTGTCACAGTGGCAGGGCGCTGGCAACAGCTGTCAGTCAGCACCGACCTGCGGGACACCCCCCCAGGACTGGGAGTCTGGGCCTGGGTGGGCAGGATCTCGCAGCAATCAATCAGCTGTGGATGCAGGGCAATTGGCTAGTTGGGAAAGTGACTAATCAGGGATGTTTCTGAGCTTCAGCGCTTGTGCTCTTCAAACACCCCCGGACATTTGCTGGTATGGCAAAACCCGCTCACCAGGCTCAAAGATGAGGAATTGTCCATAAAAACCCAGACATATGCCAAAGTTTTTGTTACTGAAATATGTCATAGTTCTGGGGATTGTCCCACTCAAACTCCTCGGAGATGACAAAGGACAGACTGTGGGTGTTAGAAAACTCTTATCTGGCCATCCATCACCAACAGGAAGAAAGGGGTAAACAAAGAAATTTATAATTCACCTGAAGGATGCTTTGGAGCTCACACACACCATGAAGTTGCCTGACCCCATGACTGTTGGCCCCTTACTGAAACTTAGTGGGGGGGGGGGTTGGTTGGCATCTCCCAGTACCAAAAGACAGGACGGGCAATGAGAAATGAAAACCCTGAGACTAGTCCCCAGGGCGAATGGAGAGAGGCAAAGGCACTAGGTCGACCTCGTTGACAGGGCAGGCAGGCCAATGAGGGAGTCAGGTGCCCGTTCTCTGTGTGAGCTGGAGCTGCCTGCCAGAGAAGGGCAGAGCTAAGGGGAGAGGAGCAGCCAGAGCTGGGTCGGAGGCAGAGCAGCAGAAGCACTGATGCAGAGGGAAGCTGGGTCTGGAGCAGTCTGGAGCTGGGTGTGGTGAGCAGCTGGGGAGAGCGAGGGGGGGACCCTGGGCAGCGTGGGATGACATCATGTTTTCCATTCCCCTTTCCCATTTTTTACTTATTTTTTTTATTACTTGCTGTTTAATAAATCGTATTTGTTCTGAACTCTATGCGATGCTGAGTGGCGACATCAGGGATGCGTCCGGAGTGAAGAGAGCACCCCA
>NW_020694311.1:0-4406 GCF_002925995.2 Terrapene triunguis
CGAGCAATTCCTGGACAGTGTCCATGTGGAGACAGCTGAGGTAGCTGACCCAGGACACAGGACTGCTGATACACCACTGGTGGAGGAGGAGATGGCTCAGGGTGGACACTGGCAGCTGGTTACTTCTGGCAGCAGGCAGTGCTCCACCCCTGCTCCGAACCCTCCCGCTGTGGTAATAGGTAACCGTTATGCTCTTCTTGATACAGGAAAGAAGGCATCACCCCCTACAGTAAAGGAGGAGAAGCCTCGTACCCCTAAGGCTGGGAGGTCTGCTGCCACCACTGCGAATAGGAAACGTAGGGTAGTGGTGGTCGGAGACTCTCTGCTGAGGGGGACGGAGGCGCCCATCTGTCGCCCTGACATTTCATCTCGGGAGGTATGCTGCCTGCCGGGAGCCCGTATCCGAGACGTTACGGAGGCATTGTCGAGGATTATCCAGCCCTCTGACTACTACCCCATGCTACTCATCCATGTGGGCACAAATGATACTGCGCGGTGTGACACTGAGCGGATCAAGAGTGACTACAGGGCTCTGGGAGTACGGGTGAAGGAGTTTGGAGCGCAGGTGGTATTCTCTTCGATTCTTCCTGTCAAAGGTAGGGGCCCGGGCAGAGACAGATGCATCATGGAGGTGAATGCCTGGCTGCGAAGATGGTGTCGCCAGGAGGGCTTTGGCTTCCTAGACCACGGGATGCTATTTGAGGAAGGACTGCTAGGCAGAGATGGTGTTCACCTTTCGAGGAGGGGAAAGACCCTATTTGGACACAGACTGGCTAACCTAGTGAGGAGGGCTTTAAACTAGGTTCGACGGGGACAGGTGAGCAAAGCCCGCAGGTAAGTGGGGAACATGGAGACCTGGGAGATGGGTCGGAGACGAGAGGGAGTGTGGGCTATATTGGCAGAGAGAAAGGAGGGTCAGGACAAAACCGGGAGGAAAGATCAAACCAGTATCTTAGATGCCTATATACAAATGCGAGAAGTATGGGTAATAAGCAGGAAGAACTGGAAGTGCTAATAAATAAATACAACTATGACATTGTTGGCATCACTGAAACTTGGTGGGATAATACACATGATTGGAATGTTGGTGTGGATGGATACTGCTTGCTCAGGAAGGATAGACAGGGGAAAAAGGGAGGAGGTGTTGCCTTATATATTAAAAATGTACACACTTGGACTGAGGTAGAGATGGACATAGGAGACGGAAGTGTTGAGAGTCTCTGGGTTAGGCTAAAAGGGGTAAAAAACAAGGGGGATGTCATGCTAGGAGTCTACTACAGGCCACCTAACCAGGTGGAAGAGGTGGATGAGGCTTTTTTTAAACAACTAACAAAATCATCCAAAGCCCAAGATTTGGTGGTGATGGGGGACTTCAACTATCCGGATATATGTTGGGAAAATAACACAGCGGGGCACAGACTATCCAACAAATTCTTGGACTGCATTGCAGACAACTTTTTATTTCAGAAGGTTGAAAAAGCTACTAGGGGTGAAGCTGTTCTAGACTTGATTTTAACAAATAGGGAGGAACTCGTTGAGAATTTGAAAGTAGAAGGCAGCTTGGGTGAAAGTGATCATGAAATCATAGAGTTTGCAATTCTAAGGAAGGGTAGAAGGGAGAACAGCAAAATAGAGACAATGGATTTCAGGAAGGCGGATTTTGGTAAGCTCAGAGAGCTGATAAGTAAGGTCCCATGGGAATCAAGACTGAGGGGAAAAACAACTGAGGAGAGCTGGCAGTTTTTCAAAGGGACACTATTAAGGGCCCAAAAGCAAGCTATTCCGCTGGTTAGGAAAGATAGAAAATGTGGCAAAAGACCACCTTGGCTTAACCACGAGATCTTGCATGATCTAAAAAATAAAAAGGAGTCATATAAAAAATGGAAACTAGGACAGATTACAAAGGATGAATATAGGCAAACAACACAGGAATGCAGGGGCAAGATTAGAAAGGCAAAGGCACAAAATGAGCTCAAACTAGCTAAGGGAATAAAGGGGAACAAGAAGACTTTTTATCAATACATTAGAAGCAAGAGGAAGACCAAAGACAGGGTAGGCCCACTGCTTAGTGAAGAGGGAGAAACAGTAACAGGAAACTTGGAAATGGCCGAGATGCTTAATGACTTCTTTGTTTCGGTCTTCACCGAGAAGTCTGAAGGAATGCCTATCCTAGTGAATGCTAATGGGAAGGGGGTAGGTTTAGCAGATAGAATAAAAAAAGAACAAGTTAAAAATCACTTAGAAAAGTTAGATGCCTGCAAGTCACCAGGGCCTGATGAAATGCATCCTAGACTACTTAAGGAGCTAATAGAGGAGGTATCTGAGCCTCTAGCTATTATCTTTGGAAAATCATGGGAGACGGGAGAGATTCCAGAAGACTGGAAAAGGGCAAATATAGTGCCCATCTATAAAAAGGGAAATAAAAACAACCCAGGAAACTACAGACCAGTTAGTTTAACTTCTGTGCCAGGGAAGATAATGGAGCAAGTAATTAAGGAAATCATCTGCAAACGCTTGGAAGGTGGTAAGGTGATAGGGAACAGCCAGCATGGATTTGTAAAGAACAAATCATGTCAAACCAATCTGATAGCTTTCTTCGATAGGATAACGAGTCTTGTGGATAAGGGAGAAGCTGTGGATGTGGTATACCTAGACTTTAGTAAGGCATTTGATACGGTCTCGCATGATATTCTTATCGATAAACTAGGCAAATACAATTTAGATGGGGCTACTATAAGGTGGGTGCATAACTGGCTGGATAACCGTACTCAGAGAGTTGTTATTAATGGTTCCCAATCCTGCTGGAAAGGCATAACGAGTGGGGTTCCGCAGGGGTCTGTATTGGGACCGGCTCTGTTCAATATCTTCATTAACGACTTAGATATTGGCATGGAAAGTACGCTTATTAAGTTTGCGAATGATACCAAACTGGGAGGGATTGCAACTGCCTTGGAGGACAGGGTCATAATTCAAAATGATCTGGACAAATTGGAGAAATGGTCTGAGTTAAACAGGATGAAGTTTAACAAAGACAAATGCAAAGTGCTCCACTTAGGAAGAAAAAATCAGTTTCACACATACAGAATGGGAAGAGACTGTCTAGGAAGGAGTACGGCAGAAAGGGATCTAGGGGTTATAGTGGACCACAAGCTAAATATGAGTCAACAGTGTGATGCTGTTGCAAAAAAAGCAAACATGATTTTGGGAGGTATTAACAGGCGTGTTGTGAGCAAGACACGAGAAGTCATTCTTCCGCTCTACTCTGCTCTGGTTAGGCCTCCGCTGGAGTATTGCGTCCAGTTCTGGGCACCGCATTTCAAGAAAGATGTGGAGAAATTGGAAAGGGTCCAGAGAAGAGCAACAAGAATGATTAAAGATCTGAGAACATGACCTATGAAGGAAGGCTGAAAGAATTGGGTTTGTTTAGTTTGGAAAAGAGAAGACTGAGAGGGGACATGATAGCAGTTTTCAGGTATCTAAAAAGGTGTCATAAGGAGGAGGGAGAAAACTTGTTCACCTTAGCCTCTAAGGATAGAGCAAGAAGCAATGGGCTTAAACTGCAGCAAGGGAGGTCTAGGTTGGACATTAAGAAAAAGCTCCTAACTGTCAGGGTGGTTAAACCCTGGAATAAATTGCCTAGGGAGGTTGTGGAATCTCCATCTCTGGAGATATTTAAGAGTAGGTTAGATAAATGTCTATCCGGGATGGTCTAGACAGTATTTGGTCCTGCCATGCGGACAGGGGACTGTACTCAATGACCTCTCGAGGTCCCTTCCAGTCCTCGAATCTATGAATCTATGAAAAAATATATATATAAAATGATGTAGCTGAACCTGAGGCCAGCCACATCACCTCCTCCATGACTTTCTTCAAAGTTCTAAGAAGAATGTTATTGTATGAGTTTTCCATAAGCCTCCATTCAGTAGGTTTTACGTACATCAGGTCTACACAGGGCCAGCTCTAACTTTTTTGCCGCCCCAGGCAAAAAAGAAGAGCGCCGCCCCACCGTAACACACCCCCCCCCCCCCCCGGAGCGCCGCCCAAACCCCTGAGCACCTCGCCAGGCCGCCCAAACCCCCGCCCCCCCCGCCCCCCCCCCCCCCCCCCCCCCCCCCCCCCCCCCCCCCCCCCCCCCCGGGCCCCCCCCCCCAGCCCCCCCCCCCCCCCCCCCCAGCGCCACGCCGCCGAAACACCCCCCGCGCTGCCCGGCCGAAACAAACACAAAAAAACCCACAAAAAAAACCCTCGAGTGCTGCCCCGCCGAACAACAAAAATACCGCGAGCGCCTCCCGCCACCCCAACATTGGCCGCCCCAAGCATGTGCTTGGTCCGCTGGTGCCTGGAGCCGGCCCTGGGTCTACATTAGTGTAAATCAGAACCTCCTTCAGTCAAGGCAATGGAATTTT
>NW_020694312.1:0-2367 GCF_002925995.2 Terrapene triunguis
ACTCCAGCTGAGGCCTAACCAGAGCAGAGTAGAGCGGAAGAATGACTTCTCGTGTCTTGCTCACAACACACCTGTTAATACATCCCAGAATCATGTTTGCTTTTTTTGCAACAGCATCACACTGTTGACTCATATTTAGCTTGTGGTCCACTATAACCCCTAGATCCCTTTCTGCCGTACTCCTTCCTAGACAGTCTCTTCCCATTCTGTATGTGTGAAACTGATTTTTTCTTCCTAAGTGGAGCACTTTGCATTTGTCTTTGTTAAACTTCATCCTGTTTAACTCAGACCATTTCTCCAATTTGTCCAGATCATTTTGAATTATGACCCTGTCCTCCAAAGCAGTTGCAATCCCTCCCAGTTTGGTATCATCCGCAAACTTAATAATCATACTTTCTATGCCAATATCTAAGTCGTTAATGAAGATATTGAACAGAGCCGGTCCCAAAACAGACCCCTGCGGAACCCCACTCGTTATGCCTTTCCAGCAGGATTGGGAACCATTAATAACAACTCTCTGAGTACGGTTATCCAGCCAGTTATGCACCCACCTTATAGTAGCCCCATCTAAATTGTGTTTGCCTAGTTTATCGATAAGAATATCATGCGAAACCGTATCAAATGCCTTACTAAAGTCTAGGTATACCACATCCACAGCTTCTCCCTTATCCACAAGACTCGTTATCCTATCGAAGAAAGCTATCAGATTGGTTTGACATGATTTGTTCTTTACAAATCCATGCTGGCTGTTCCCTATCACCTTACCACCTTCCAAGCGTTTGCAGATGATTTCCTTAATTACTTGCTCCATTATCTTCCCTGGCACAGAAGTTAAACTAACTGGTCTGTAGTTTCCTGGGTTGTTTTTATTTCCCTTTTTATAGATGGGCACTATATTTGCCCTTTTCCAGTCTTCTGGAATCTCTCCCGTCTCCCATGATTTTCCAAAGATAATAGCTAGAGGCTCAGATACCTCCTCTATTAGCTCCTTGAGTATTCTAGGATGCATTTCATCAGGCCCTGGTGACTTGCAGGCATCTAACTTTTCTAAGTGATTTTTAACTTGTTCTTTTTTTATTTTATCTGCTAAACCTACCCCCTTCCCATTAGCATTCACTATGTTAGGCATTCCTTCAGACTTCTCGGTGAAGACCGAAACAAAGAAGTCATTAAGCATCTCTGCCATTTCCAAGTTTCCTGTTACTGTTTCTCCCTCTTCACTAAGCAGTGGGCCTACCCTGTCTTTGGTCTTCCTCTTGCTTCTAATGTATTGATAAAAAGTCTTCTTGTTCCCCTTTATTCCCGTAGCTAGTTTGAGCTCATTTTGTGCCTTTGCCTTTCTAATCTTGCCCCTGCATTCCTGTGTTGTTTGCCTATATTCATCCAATGAGGGTTTGTAACCTCAGCGCCCGCCCTTCCCCCTCCCCATGAGGAGACTAACGATGCCAGTCACTGAAATCAGAAGGGGGCACCGACCGAAGAGAAGCAGCAGTGGGATCTGCAGGTCTGCGTGGCAGGAGGCGAGCCATTGAGAAATCAATACACAGCGCTCGTGAGCAGTACGAGCGAGAGGAGAGAGCAAAGCTGAGCCAGCTCCCGCAGCACGAGCGATCCCACCCCACAGCGAGCTCTGGGACACAGCCAGGTGCGATGGGAGCAAGCCCTGGACTGGCCAGTTAGCACCCGTTGACAGCCATTGCACGTTCTCTTTGGCAGGGAGACCCCAGACACAAAGGTGGAACTTCTGCTCCTCACGCACTTTACAAGCTGTGCGGCTGAAGCGCTCTGGCGCGTGACGATGCTCAGCACTTGCTTGCCGACCATCACCTAACAAGCCCTAGAGGGACCGGGGCACCATGCGCAGGAGTCAGACTGATCATTTGTCTGGTCCCCACCATCCTCCAACGGTCTGAACACTTGGGACACAGCCCACAAGAGAGACACGTGGGTAACAAACAAGGGCTGTGGCTGGTTCGTCAGCATCAGACCACTCCTGAGAAAGACACTTGTTTACCGGCTTTGAGGTGGGCATGTCAACATCTCCAGCTCCCCAGGCACGAAGGCTCCAATCACCCCCTGCTCCCCTAGGGGGTTGCAGTCAGACTGGACTGCATGGGTCGCTGCCCCTCGCTCCTACCCCAGAACGCACTGCGCCCCTCACTGTAACAAAGCACGGGGCCCACAGTCTGTCAGGAGGTTTTAAGCACTAAGGCACCAAGTAAGCAAAGGAATGTGATTTAGAAAGTCACGGTTACTGCACCACAAATCATACACGTGATCCCAACACCACTGCAGAGAGTGCACCTCCACTGCAGGTCCCCGAGCCGCCAGCTACAACGGCAAACTCCTTGGGGAGTTCAGTGAGCT
>NW_020694313.1:0-2228 GCF_002925995.2 Terrapene triunguis
CTTTACTAAACTAGAGATAAATCACATCTACTGCTCCCCACCTATCAACTAGGCTTGTTACCCTGTCAAAGGATACTAGCAGGGCCAGCTCTAGGCACCAGAAAAACAAGCTGGTGCTTGGGGCGGCACATTTTTAGGGGCGACATGGCCGGCGCCAGAATGCCGCCACTGCCGCCCCTAAAAATGTGCCCCGGCCACCCTAGCTCACCTCCGCTGCTGCCGCTCGCGTGCCACGGCGCGCGAAACAGCTGATTCATGCGCTGCTGCTCCCCCTCCCTCCCAGGCTCTCAAACCTGGGAGGGAGGGGGAGACTCCGAGTGGCTGCGGCGCGTGAAACAGCTGATTCGCACGCCGCTGCTCCCCCTCCCTCCCTCCCTCCTAGGCTTGAGAGCCTGGGGGGAGGAGGCAGGGCTGGGGATTTGGGGAAGGGGCGGAGTTGAGGCGGGGCCGGGGGTGGGATAATTAAAAAACGGGGGGGGGGGGGGCGGCCAAAATTGTTTTTGCTTGGGGCGGCAAAAATCCTAGAGCCGGCCCTGGATACTAGGTTGGTTAGAAATGATTTGTTCTTGACAAATCCATGTTAACTCATACTTATCACCTTCTTTTCTTTTAGGTGCTTACAATCACAGAATCATAGAATATCAGTGTTGGAAGGGACCTCAGGAGGTCATCTAGTCCAACCCCCTGCTCAAAGCAGGACCAAACTCAACTAAATCATCCCAGCCAGGGCTTTGTCAAGTCCGGCCTTAAAAACCTCTAAGGGTGGAGATCTGAGTGTTGGATTATTTGCTCCATTCTCTTTCCAGGTATCAAAATATAGATGACTGGTCTATAATTCTCTGGATTGCCCTTATTCCCCTTTTTATAGACAGATACTATCTTTGCCCTTTTCCAGTCTTCTGGGATCTTTCCCATTATCCATGAGTTCTCAGAGATAACCACTAATGGCTCAGAGATCTCTTTAGATAGATAGATCGATAGATAGATAGATTTGGCCTGCAGGCTCCACTAGATGGTAATCATCTGTGGCAAATCCGTTGTGATTTCTTAAGACCTCTTAAGTGGCCTGACGTGGACTGCTTCTGAGACCCCAGTCCGCCTTTGGGGGCTCAGCATAATTTAAGATCTGGCCCTATGGTTTCTCTTGGAGGCAGAGGTTGCTGAGGGATTTTAATGCTGCCTTCGGCATCTCCGGAGTGCCCCAAACCGAAACTCAAAAGAACCAAGATCCTTCCTAAAGCAGCTTCTCTCCCATCTCAACTAGTGCGGAATTCTCCAACAAATGTTATTTCCACCCAACAACCCCCCCCCAACCCCCAAAACCCTGTGCGATGCTGCGGCACAAGAGGCTAGTGCCTTCTTGGCCATGTAAACGGGGCCGTGGTGAGCAGGAGCAGGGAGGGGTGTTCCTGGGGGATCCTGGGATCCTGCGGCTAGTTCTGGGGTGCACACTTTAAAAGGGCTGGCGGCAAACTGGAGACAGGGCAGGACCGGGCCAGGCAAATGATTGGAGGGCTGGAGAAAACACCTGGCAGGGAGAGACTGAAAGCACTCACTCAGTTTGGCTTCTCCACAAGTCGGTGGTGAGGTGCCAGTGCTCAGGGCACAAGGACCTTCGTGGGGAGACAAAGCCGGGTGCTGGGGGCTCTTCAATCCAGCAGGGGCAGGCAGAGCGAGATCAAATCCAATGGGAAAGGAGGCCCCAGTGTGGGACAGGGAGGGGGATTCACCACGGAACCAGCTCCACAGAGCAGGAGGGTTTCTCCATCTCCAGGTGGCATCAGGCCCAGCCTGGCTGCTTTGCTGGGAGAGGCGTTTGTCAAACACCAGTGACCGGGTCCAGTCCGGGGGAGCTGGACGAGGTTCTCCGGCTGGGGTCACTCAGGAGGGCACGGACATCTATGGATCCAGGTATCCAGGAGCAGAACAGACCAGGGGGAAATCTGCCCTCTGCGGCTGGGAGGCCTCAGTGCCGGCTCCGTCCCAGCCAGGGGCAGGAAGAAGGCACCGTTATCCATGGCCACAGCCAACGGCAGGGAGGGCAGGAAGGAAGCCCCCCCGCCCCTGATGAGGGCATTTCCTCTTGGGGAATAGCCACCCCTGACACATCACTGCTGGTGAATTTCTTTGTAGCTGGGTACATGACCCTGCACTTCCCGGGTCACCTCTTCCCAGGGTCCCCCCTCCACCACCCGCTCTATATAAACCCCGGGGCTGAGACAGACCCA
>NW_020694314.1:0-2619 GCF_002925995.2 Terrapene triunguis
GTGGAGCTGGAGGGTAGGGTTGTAATTTGCTCCAGGCCTTTTGATATAATCCCCAGCCCAACTGCCTCAAGGGCAGGAAATCTAGACACTAGGATCCCAGGGGGTTAATTCTTGCTGCTAGTGCCCTCCAAGCAGAACACGGGACAACCTCTCAGATAGAAGTTGCTTAAGAAAAGTAGTGGTTACCGATAAAGATGGCTGCTGCCCGTCGTATTGGAGCCTGGGGGCTTTGGAGGTGATCCAGACATTGGAGCAAGGTGTCAGAGACGCTCTTGAGCTTCAGCACCTAGGAATAGAAACCAAAGAAGCTTCTTGTTGCTGGGGCCGCAGGGTGAGGAGAAGAGAGATTTCATCTCCAGGTAGCTGCTTGGCTTGGAGGGGTGGGAAGAATGCAGCTCCCATCTCCATGTATCCTGGGGGCGACCATCTACATGCCAGGCAGTCATTAAATGACCATTTCAAAGTGTCACCAGACACATTGCTGGTGTCTGAGCTGCTGGCACTGCAGGGCTGGAGCCTGGCACTAGAGAACACTGAAGCCCGGTTGTATGGGCTTCATCTGGGGAGGACATTAGAGAGGGTGCAGAGCATAGGAAATACGGTGCAGAAGTGGCCAATGGGCTGGGGTAAGGTGAAAAATGGGGACATCCAGTTTCCTGCAGGATTCGGAAGGCATTTTTGCCATCAACTGATTCTTTATGTTCTGAGCTTTCACCTCCGTACTGAACTCCTGGCCAGGTCTGGCTGTTCAGATCTGACAGGCACTGGGAGGAGTGGGGGAGCTGGGTGCTTCTAAGAGGAAGCCAGAGTGCAGTATGCTAGTACTAGACATGCACTCAGAGCAGTGAGTGAGGGAACACGTTTCCAGTCCCACATCTAGAAGCAGCACTCACGAGAAGCCGATTGTTCACTTACAGAGTGCTGGCAGATCTTGTCCACCACCTGGGGATGGGTGTGCCAAGCCTTCTTGCTGTTAATCTGCTTAGGACAAGACCATCCCAGGAGCTGAAAACACCCAGCCAAGGCTTTCTGACACCTCTGCAACACAAGATGGGACAAGGAGAGTTTGCATCATGAGAAGAGCTGGAATCTGTGGTCACTCTGCAGTGAAAAGCCAGCTGAAATGATCAATGAGGGAAAGGAATGTGAGGGTCACATGGTATCCTGCTGACCCTTGGTGTCTCTTTGTTCCTATTAGTGGAGGCTCCTGGAGTTTGATCTTCATGGTGGCTGCAGTTCAGTGACTTAGGAAGTGGCTGCTGGGAGCCATAAAACATCTCCACTTGTGTGTCCATTGAAGGCCAGGGAACTTGCTTGGGTAAGCGGGCAGGGCTGAGATTTTTCACTTTTGGGAGGCGGCTCTGGAGACAGATCTAGCAGGAGAGCTGGAGCAGTCAGGGCCTGCTGCACCAGGGAGCACATGGCAGCGGGACTCACCTTGCCCACGTCAGGGTCCTCGTCCTGTAAATGAAGGAGCAGTGGGACGAGGCTGCGGGTCACTGCCTCCTGCAGCAGGGGCTTCTCTCTCCTCTTCACTGTGTTGACCAACTTTGTGAAAAGCATGATGGCAGCAGAGCGCACCTGGGGTCTCACCTGTGATGGACACACAACCATGAGGGGATCTCACCGAGGGAGCTTCACACTCTCCTTACAGGGTGAGCTCGGCACAATGCAAACCACAGATAGGGGCCAGTCTGACTAATAACTCCATGGTCTGCCCACCAAGAGGGCACCCATTTGCAGAAAGGTTTGGGTGGAGGGGCAGACAACACAGGTTAGGACAGTGGTTCCTAAATTTCCCTGGAGGCCTCCTGTAAGTGCTGACTCCATCCACAGTGAAGGGCTCTTTGGAGGGTTTCTTTAATGGGTTCAACACTTTCATAGTTTCATAGCATTTAAGGGCCATTCATTCATCTAGACTCCAAAGCACAGGACATTACATTTCACCCCATGACCACTACATTGAGCATGTTAACTTGAGTTAGATTAAAGCATATCAGTCCTCAGGAGACCAAACGGTTGCATGCCACACACAGAGAACACGAGAGACCAAGGTGTCACCAATGCCTGAGGCCCAGGCCATGGCTCGGAACTGATCAGGTCAGATATGCCACCACTACGACTCCAGAGTCACAACACTGCCTGGCTGGGGATGGGCAGGTCAAGAGCCCCTGACTTACAGCATCGAGTAAGGGGATTAGCTTCCTGGCCACGCTGGCGAGCTCACTCCCATCCAGGCTCTGCAGAAGGTTCTTAACAGCTGAGATGGCCTCCAGAATACTCCCATCATCCATCTCATCCGAGCCCCAAAGGATGGCAGGCAGCAGGGCCTTGACTTGTTCCACCTACACACACACACACATGGGGGGGCTCATCAGATCTCCCAGCCCTCCAGTGAGTACAAGCCACAGTGCCAGGGCTGTGTTTATTCTACCCCGTGGCACCAAGTCAGAGAGAAGCTCCGTCTCCACAGTCGGAGGCGTGGTGCTTTAGAATCGATGGGGATGCCTGACGAGGCAATCAGTGAATCCTAACCCTGTCCCGGCGCGTTCTGGTCAGGGGCGGCTCTAGGCACCAGCTAAACAAGCTGGTGCCTAGGGCGGCAAAATGCTGAGCTAC
>NW_020694314.1:2719-3918 GCF_002925995.2 Terrapene triunguis
GGGGGGGGCAGCCAAAAATTTTTTTGCTTGGGGCAGCAAAAAACCTAGAGCCGGCCCTGGTTCTGGTGTAGGGTGGGCAAAACTGTGCTTTGCTTCGGGGCTTTTCTCTCTTTTCTACGTGCTATTAATTATTATTATAGCAGATGCTGGCAGCAATCTCCATAGTTAAGGCTGGTACACAGTTTCCATTCTAGTTGCTCCTTTTGATACGCTCCTAAAAACATTCCCTTTTTGGGGATGGAAATGTTCCATGCTGTCTCCCCAGTCAATTGTGATTTTTTCCTGGGGAGATTGCGTCTCTGAGCTGTAGGGCAGTTTTTCCACTTACAAACAAACAAACGAAAACTTCTAGCCACCTTCTTTTCCCATGCAGACAATCCCCCAAATGGTGAAACTTGGGGAAAAAATCAAACCTGGCCCATGGGGAGTCCTAGGTGAGAGCTGAACCCTCTGCAAAGTTTGAGAAACTTGGACCTGATAGTGCAAGGCATTGAAATATCATTTGGGGGCAGGGTCACAAACACTCTTTAAGAGAGTGCTCTGCCTCTCTCAGGGCCAGAGACTTTGGGGCCAGCCAGCCCCATGCATTAATCAGATGCAGCGGAGGAGGAGAGAACAATTTTGGACTGTCAGGAAGGAAGGGGAAGCAGGAGCAGGGGGGAGTGGCTCCTAGAGTACCCTGGGAGGGAAGGCAGGGGGAATCTGATGGGGGAAAAGGGCCTCCAGGGAGGAAGCCTTGGGAAGCAGTCCTCCCCCAAGAGAACAAAGAACTCCGCAGAGCCTGGGGGCAAAGAGCTTGCAGAAGGGGTGCCCAGGAAGGGGGCCAAAGTTAAGTTTTCTTATGTTTACTAAGGACAGGGTGGAACCTTTGTTGAGTGAGCTCAGAAGAGGAGATGTGGTAATGGCAGAAGATCCTGTGTCTGATTTTTAGTCCGTTGGACATTGTCAGGTTTGATTCTGAGGGTTTTATCTTTGGCCTTCAAAGGCTTGTTTGTCTTAATAAATGAGCCTGAATAAGGGTGTTATTGAACGAGGTATTTGTGAAGTCAAGCCGAGGAGGGGAAAACTGAGGCAGTGCTGCAATGTTGGGTCTTGCCACTGGAGGGGGCTATGAGACAGGGCCTTGTGTGCTCACTAAGGTCTTTAGACCAATCAAGGTCTTCCTTTGTGACAGCACCAGGAATGGTCTCTCCAAGAAG
>NW_020694315.1:0-3254 GCF_002925995.2 Terrapene triunguis
GTTGATGTCTAGGATCAAGATATATGTGTGAGAGAAACAGATCTCTCTGGGGTAGGGGTGGGTATCATACAGTGCCGCGGAGGGGGCTGGCGGGAGGCTTCAGTGGGGAAGGGAGTTTGGAGCTTGAACCCTGCCTCAAGTGGGGCAACTGGAGGGAGGAGCTGCCCCAGGGGTGGGGATGATGGGAGGAGGCATGTCAAGGGGAGAGGTTTGGGGAGCCGTTACCTTTGCCCTTGGACTTGAAGAATGATTATGAACTTCAGGGCCCAGGGAGCATCCAACCACTTCTCTCCCCAGGGGTATCTCAGAGATGGATCATCTACCTCTGGGCCTCCTTCTGCCTTCCATGGTGTGCAGGCAGCTCCCAAGGTTCCCTCTCCCTCCCTGCTCTTTTGGGCTGGCCCCCTTCTCTTCTCACTGCTCTGGGGCCATCACTAGCCCGCTACTCTGTTGTCTTCTCTTCAAATGAAAATAAGATCTCTGTAGGTTATTTTTTTTTTATATATATAATGAGCTTTAAAAATGCTGAATCTTTCTTTTAACTGGTAACACACACACACACCCCGCCCTTTTTTTTTGGTTCAGTTCTGGTTCAGTCGGTAAAACAAATGCATGGGTGAGATTCGGTTCTGGTTCATGTACGAAATCCCGGGTTGAACTGGGTCTCCGGTTCCGCTATGGATCCAGAGGGGCAAATGAGATCAGCATCAGCCTGACTGTCCCTGGGGGCTGCGGGGGCAGCGCAGGGAGGCTCGGTCATTAGCTGTCCCCAGCAGAGGCTCTGGTCATTGCTCAGGCCGAGGAGTCGGTGTCCGTCTCTCTCTGAGCTCAGGATACTGGAGCCCTAGAGCTCGCAGGGCTTCCTGGGGCAGATGCTGCTGCCTCTGCTGGGATCTGGGGGCCTGGGCTGAGGAGCTGCTGCTGCCGAGTGGGGTCTGTGCTGGGACAGACCATCACTATGATCCCAGACCAGCTGTGCCCAGCCAAGGGGGGACTTTCTCCTGGGTCTGGAACTATCCCCCTGGGGCAGCCCTGGGCTCTGCTGGTATCAGCTCCTGAGCCACAGACTGCAGGTGATACAAGAGATCTGGGGTAAGTGCTGGGCCCAGGCAGGAAAGTGACTCTGCAGAAATGGCTCCTGCTCGCCCCATCTCTGCCCCGAGTGTCTGCGCGGCGCAGAGCTGCTGCCCCAGCGCCCCCAGGCTCATGCCCGTTAGCAGTGGCTGTAGCTATTGGCGAGGAAACGCCCACGGGAATGCAGGACAGTGACCGGCTCTTCGTGCAGGAGGGAGAGGGGAGAGACTGGGCAGGTCAGCTGGAGCAATCAGTGGGGAGGGAGGTTCCGGGCACCCAGCCTTGCCCAGCTCCATTCCCTGCAGCCCCCCGGGGCAGATTGACTTTCCTGGGAGAGGTGAGGAGCAGGAAGAGGAAAAGCCAGTTCCTGCCTCTGCCTGGTCCCTGCACTGCTGAGGGAATGGGCTGTTCTGGGGACAGTGTCGGGGGATCCCCCAAAGCGGCTCCTTTGATTCTGCTCTTTTCTGGCGTTTGGCTCAGAGACTCTTTTCCTGGGAGAGTGTAATAGCGTCTGGTGGGTTTAGTCCCAGGGGAGAGGTCGGGTCTGTGCTGTAATAATGTCACTGAGGGTTCTCCCAGCATGGCAGAGTCTAGAGCAGTGGTTCCCAAACTTTAACAACCTGTGAACCCCTTTCACTAAAATGTCAAGTCTCGTGAACCCCCTCTTAAAAATGAATATTTCCAGGGATTTTCTCCTGTACCTGAGTATAAATTATAAAAGCAATGATCTTGGAAATATAAAATTTGTTTTTGTGACATGTTTATTACACACTATGTATTATTAATTATTATTTATCATTACAGTATTTTTATTGCATTATGAAAATGGCAACACTCTTCCAAGATCTCACTTTTGTAGCTTGTATCACTTTGAATAAGCCTGTTATAAGACAAGGCTCCTATGTTTCATCAAGGAGTATCAGATGTGAAACAGCATGAAGGTATTTAAGAAGCCAACTCAGAGTTCCTCCTACACAAGCATTCAGGTCTTGAGCAGTCCAGGCAAACAACGCACGTTACAACAAAGCTTAAATTTGTTCTTCATAATAATTTTAAAAATAATACTAGCTGCCTATTTAATTTCAAAAACAGCAAAAAATATCCACCTCCCTTTCCATTTCTTATAAGGAGTCTTGAAGGTTAAGTCTCCTCAGTCTCCCATGCTGCCCAGGGTCCCTAGGGACAGCTCTGTCTGCCATTAGGGAATTTTTCCCCGAGAACCCCCTGTAACATTTCGTGAACCCCCAGGGGTTCACGAACCCCAGTTTGGGAAACACTGGTCTAGAGTATCTGTCTACAGGGACAGAGCCTGGGGGAATCGGGGTGTGAAATGGACTAACACTCATTCAGAAACCTCCCGAATTTCCCTTCTCGCCCTGACAGGCTGCAGAATATCGACCCCGTTTTGCTCCAGACCGTCCCATCTTCCTAGGGGCTGGGGCAGGGAAATGGCTGTGGTGGATCCAGCTCAGGTAGGGGATTTTGGGGGAGCTGGTGGGGAGGGTTGTTGTAGAGGGGGAGGGTCAGGAAACACTCAGGCTGAGGTTTGGGGGGACAGGGACTGATAAACCTGCTGGGACATGGTCAGCCTATGGCCTGGTTTATGAACAGACCCACTGGGAGCATGTGAACATTCCCCCATTTCTGAAACTGGAAACACCCCCCTGGACAGGGCTGGGAAAACAGAGCAGAGCACTGGAGCCTGAACCCCCTAGGCAGAGACTGCAGTGAATACAAAGGGGAGGTGCTGGGATTCCTGTCCCTGTTCTCTGCCCAGATAGGGTGACCAGATTAGCAGTATAAAATATCGGGACGGGGGCGGAGCAAAAAAAAGGGGGGGCGGAGAAAAAAAAGAGTTTAAAAGGGGCCTGGGGCATTAGCAGGCCCCGGCCCCGCGCGCTGCCTTCCCGCGGAGCCTTCCGCCCCCCGGCCCGCCACGGGCATATGCGGGGCGCGGTGGGTCTGGGCAGGGGCAGCGCGGAGCGGGCAGGGGCCGGGTGGGCGGCAGGGGCCGAATTCCCGCTGCTGCCAGGGAGCCCCGCGCCTCTCCCTCCCGCTCGCGGCTGCGGCTCCTTCCCGGCGGGACGCGCCTCCCGCCGCCCCGGCCACATGCGGCGCGCGTCCCACTGGGAGGAGAGATCTGTTTCTCTCACACATATATCTTGATCCTAGACATCAAC
>NW_020694316.1:0-2220 GCF_002925995.2 Terrapene triunguis
GCCCAAGATTTGGTGGTGATGGGGGACTTCAACTATCCGGATATATGTTGGGAAAGTAACACAGCGGGGCACAGACTATCCAACAAATTCTTGGACTGCATTGCAGACAACTTTTTATTTCAGAAGGTTGAAAAAGCTACTAGGGGGGAAGCTGTTCTAGACTTGATTTTAACAAATAGGGAGGAACTCGTTGAGAATTTGAAAGTAGAAGGCAGCTTGGGTGAAAGTGATCATGAAATCATAGAGTTTGCAATTCTAAGGAAGGGTAGAAGGGAGAACAGCAAAATAGAGACAATGGATTTCAGGAAGGCGGATTTTGGTAAGCTCAGAGAGCTGATAGGTAAGGTCCCATGGGAATCAAGACTGAGGGGAAAAACAACTGAGGAGAGTTGGCAGTTTTTCAAAGGGACACTATTAAGGGCCCAAAAGCAAGCTATTCCGCTGGTTAGGAAAGATAGAAAATGTGGCAAAAGACCACCTTGGCTTAACCACGAGATCTTGCATGATCTAAAAAATAAAAAGGAGTCATATAAAAAATGGAAACTAGGACAGATTACAAAGGATGAATATAGGCAAACAACACAGGAATGCAGGGGCAAGATTAGAAAGGCAAAGGCACAAAATGAGCTCAAACTAGCTAAGGGAATAAAGGGGAACAAGAAGACTTTTTATCAATACATTAGAAGCAAGAGGAAGACCAAAGACAGGGTAGGCCCACTGCTTAGTGAAGAGGGAGAAACAGTAACAGGAAACTTGGAAATGGCAGAGATGCTTAATGACTTCTTTGTTTCGGTCTTCACCGAGAAGTCTGAAGGAATGCCTAACCTAGTGAATGCTAATGGGAAGGGGGTAGGTTTAGCAGATAAAATAAAAAAAGAACAAGTTAAAATCACTTAGAAAAGTTAGATGCCTGCAAGTCACCAGGGCCTGATGAAATGCATCCTAGAATACTCAAGGAGCTAATAGAGGAGGTATCTGAGCCTCTAGCTATTATCTTTGGAAAATCATGGGAGACAGGAGAGATTCCAGAAGACTGGAAAAGGGCAAATATAGTGCCCATCTATAAAAAGGGAAATAAAAACAACCCAGGAAACTACAGACCAGTTAGTTTAACTTCTGTGCCAGGGAAGATAATGGAGCAAGTAATTAAGGAAATCATCTGCAAACACTTGGAAGGTGGTAAGGTGATAGGGAACAGCCAGCATGGATTTGTAAAGAACAAATCATGTCAAACCAATCTGATAGCTTTCTTCGATAGGATAACGAGTCTTGTGGATAAGGGAGAAGCTGTGGATGTGGTATACCTAGACTTTAGTAAGGCATTTGATACGGTCTCGCATGATATTCTTATCGACAAACTAGGCAAATACAATTTAGATGGGGCTACTATAAGGTGGGTGCATAACTGGCTGGATAACCGTACTCAGAGAGTTGTTATTAATGGTTCCCAATCCTGCTGGAAAGGCATAACGAGTGGGGTTCCGCAGGGGTCTGTTTTGGGACCGGCTCTGTTCAATATCTTCATTAACGACTTAGATATTGGTATAGAAAGTACGATTATTAAGTTTGCGGATGATACCAAACTGGGAGGGATTGCAACTGCTTTGGAGGACAGGGTCATAATTCAAAATGATCTGGACAAATTGGAGAAATGGTCTGAGTTAAACAGGATGAAGTTTAACAAAGATAAATGCAAAGTGCTCCACTTAGGAAGAAAAAATCAGTTTCACACATACAAAATGGGAAGAGACCGTCTAGGAAGGAGTACGGCAGAAAGGGATCTAGGGGTTATAGTGGACCACAAGCTAAATATGAGTCAACAGTGTGATGCTGTTGCAAAAAAAGCAAACTTGATTCTGGGATGTATTAACAGGTGTGTTGTGAGCAAGACACGAGAAGTCATTCTTCCGCTCTACTCTGCTCTGGTTAGGCCTCAGCTGGAGTATTGTGTCCAGTTCTGGGCACCGCATTTCAAGAAAGATGTGGAGAAATTGGAAAGGGTCCAGAGAAGAGCAACAAGAATGATTAAAGGTCTTGAGAACATGACCTATAAAGGAAGGCTGAAAGAATTGGGTTTGTTTAGTTTGGAAAAGAGAAGACTGAGAGGGGACATGATAGCAGTTTTCAGGTATCTAAAAGGGTGTCATAAGGAGGAGGGAGAAAACTTGTTCACCTTAGCCTCTGAGGATAGAACAAGAAGCAATGGGCTTAAACTGCAGC
>NW_020694317.1:0-3091 GCF_002925995.2 Terrapene triunguis
GGTGCCTATGGTCTTTAGAGCCCTTCAGAAACTCTTGTGTTCCACTTTTTGTTCTTATGATTTGTTTTAATCCTTCCTCTGGTAACTTTGCTCAGGGATTCTGCATTGAAATGATTTTCCCTTGGAAAAAGCTGCTTCTGCCAATTTGAAAATCTGCAGTGGAAAATTTAGATTTTTCTGAAGTGAATTGTTTTAATTTCGTTTTACAGGAAATTTATTTATTTATTTATTTATTTTCTTCCTATTTTGGAAAGAAAACAATGATCAGAATGTTGGAATATCCCCAAAATGGATATTTCATATTTTGTCCCACTGTAGTTCTCTATAGCTAGACTGGGAAGGGTTAGGTTTTTGGGTTTTTTTACCGGTAAATGTCAATAAACATCAATTTCACTGTACAGATGCAAACGGATGAAAAAATATGTCTATTGAAAATAATATAAATTTCCCGATTGGCAAAGGAAGAGAAATGCTGCTTGAGAACATAGGAGAGTTTGATTTACAGATCTTTACTCCGTGAATTTTGATATGTGATGTTGACAATTTGCGTTTTAATGGGTATAATTTTTGAATCTCAAAGTCAATTGTCACTAAATAATTTGCACAACTGTGAAAATTTAAATAGATAAAAATTGAAAAAAAAATTATTTAAAATAAACATTGATGTCATCTGTTGAAATGATTAAAAAAACAATAAAAACTCTCATTCTGCCAAGCCTAATTATAGGGTGGTTTATGCTCTAAAGCATGAGGTTTTACAGCATTTCAGGAGCTCCTGTAATCTATTTAGTGTCTCTATCTTTGTTTTCATGAAATGATGGGGTCTAAATTAGCTGTTACAACTCAAGGAAGAGATCTTGGAGTCAGTGTAGATAGTTCTCTTAAAACAGCCACTCAATGTGCAGCGGCAGTCAAAAAAGCAAACAGAATGCTGGGAATAATTAAGAAAGGGATAGATAATAGGACAGAAAATATCATGTTGCCGCTATATAAATCCATGGTACGCCCACATCTTGAATACTGTGTGCAGATGTGGTCGCCCCATCTCCAAAAAGATACATTGCAATTGGAAAAGGTTCAGAAAAGGGCAACAAAAATGATTAGGGGTATGGAACGGCTGCCGTATGAGGAGAGATTAATAAGGCTGGGACTTTTCAGCTTGGAAAAGAGATGGCTAAGGGGAGATATGATTGAGGTCTATAAAATCATGACTAGTGTAGAGAAAGTAGATGAGGAAGTGTTGTTTACTACTTCTCATAACACAAGAACTAGGGGTCACCAAATGAAATTAATAGGCAGCAGGTTTAAAACAAATAAAAGGAAGTATTTCTTCACCCAACGCACAGTCAACCTGTGGAACTCCTTGCCAGAGGATGTTGTGAAGGCCAAGACCATAAAAGGGTTCAAAATAAGAACTAGATAAATTTATGGAGGATAGGTCCATCAATGGCTATGAGCCAAGATGGACAGGGATGGTGTCCCTAGTCTCTGTTTGCCAAAAGCTGGGAATGAGTGACAGGGGATGGATCACTTCATGATTCCCTGTTCTATTCATTCCCTCTGGGGCATCTGGCACTGTCCACTGTCGGAAGACAGGATATTGGGCTAGATGGACCCTTGGTCTGACCCAGTATGGCTGTTCTTATGTTCTAACCTCAGTCTTGTCAAAGTAATTAAAAATTAGGGGTGGCAACAGCCATTTGCTGGGCGAGATGTACAAACTTTGCTGGGTCTGCAAAAAGAACAGGAGTACTTGTGGCACCTTAGAGACTAACACATTTATTTGAGCATAAGCTTTCATGGGCTATAGCCCACTTCTTCGGATGCTGGGTCTGATTCTTTGAATCAAGATCAGCTAGTGATACACTGAGAGGGGAACTGGGTCCTGTTAATGGCAGAACGCTTGGTGAAAGCCTGATTTTTCAGTGTCAAGGCAGAAAAGCCAAAATGCTTTATTTCAAGACCAATTTTATTAATTCATTTATAGAGAGGGTTGGGAATTTTCTGTCAAAACTTATTTTTTTGGACAGAAAATGGAATGTCTGCAACTTGTTTCCATTTCCCATTGGGAAATTAAAAATTAACTATTTCCAAAGCTGGACCAAATCCACCATGGTGCTGCCTCTGGTTGAACTGATGCAGTATATCATGGGAAACATAGTGACCACCGTGCATCATGGGAGATATAATCCATACCATAGAGAATGGTGGAACAAGACACCAAACTACAACTCCCAAGACGCACTGCTGTTTCCCCTCTGATTGAATGATTACAGTATATCCTAGGAAACATGTGTGATGTTGCACTCCATATGAAAATATGAAAATATGTTTATAAGTATGAATATAATGTAACTGGAATATGCTTTATGCAAAAGGTCTCTTGTAAGGTATCATTATAAAGCTTAGGATCCACTGAGTGTGTTCATCCCATTTGTTCATCCTCCCACATCAGCTGCCCCACTCCAGCAGAACAGGGGTTAAAAGCAGCCCTGGAGAGGGCTGCCGCTGGGACAAGGAGTGAGAGCAGCTGAGGGAGTAACTGACCACAGCTGTGGCCAGCTCAATTAGGGCCCAGCTGGCCCTGATTAGAGGGCTGGGGGGGGCCAGGAGCTGAAGAAGTCTCACTCTAGCTTTGGAGTCAGAAGGGCCGAGCTGCCTGGGAGCACAGAGTACCTGGAGCAGAGCAGTGCTGGGGAAGGGCAAGAGGAGCTGGGGAGCTCCAGCCTGGCAACTCCCCTGCAGGCCTTGTTGGGGGCCTAAAGAGGTACTGGGGCAGCAGACGTGTAGCCCAGGGCTAGGCAGCTGGTCCAACCCCCTTCCCAGTGATAAGTGGCCCTTACAGACTGCAGTCTGCCCTAGTGAATGGGGGCTAGTTGACAACTGGCAGTAGCAAAGTGGGTGTAGAGGGTTGGAGGATTTCCCTGGGAGGGAAGACCCAGAGTGTGGGGACTTCTGGGGCAGAACCCCGAGATAAAGGGCACCGGGGTCTGGGAGGGACACAGGACCTGAGGTAGGCGAGACACTGGCCAGCAGAGGGCGCTCTGAGACTGGAAAAGAGCTAATTCCCAGACGACCAGCAGGAGGCGCC
>NW_020694318.1:0-4233 GCF_002925995.2 Terrapene triunguis
TTTTTGGACACTCCAAATATGGTAACCCTAGACTGACCCCAGTGCTCGAAAAGGACGAGACTCCACGGTTCTTGCAGCCCCAGGGATGACGAGGGGGAACGTTGAGGGGGAGCAGATCATGCAATGAACTCCTGCCAGTGTGTGTAGCTTGCCCTCCCTGCACCCCTGTGGGGGGAGGAGGAGCTGCTCTGGTTGGGGCAGGGATGGGGAGGGACCAAACAGGCTGGTTAGTGAGAGGCTGCCTTGACCCCAGACTCACGCCTGCTCCCCGCTGGGTTCCAGGATGGCCAGGCTCCTGAGGAGGTTCAGGAAGAAGGCTCTGCAGGTGGCCCCAGAGCCTGAGGGAAGCAGCTGCCATCTTCCCCAGGAGCGGAGCGGCCCCTCTGTCCCTGCTGGTGGGGAAGAAGCTCCCGGCCGCGCCAGGAGGTGGAAGCGCCCAGCCTTCTGGCGGAGAAAACCCACTTCCGGCGCAGGCGCCCAGGTGGGAGAGGCACCGGCCAGGCCAAAATGGAGCTGGGCCAGGATGCGGCTGGCAGGCAGGACCCAGCCCAGGGGCGGAACCGGGCAGGGTGCTCTGGGGCTTGTTGTGTGGGCAGCAGCGGCCCCAGGAGCCCAGCCCCGAATTCCAAGAGGGGGCATCGCCCTGCCTGGTCAGTGAGGAACTTCCAGCCTCCCCAGGGCAGGAGGTGGAGGATCCCTCTGCCAGCCCCAGCAGCTCGGGCCGCTCCCCATCCGACAGCAGCAGCGCCTTGGACTCAGGCAGCAGCTTGGCTGACGGACACTTCTGCTTTGTTCAAGGTGAGGAGCCAGGCTGGGCTCAGGGAGGCATGAGGAGGGGGCTGTGAACACCCTGGGCCCAGGCCCTTGAGCAGTGCTATGGGAGCGGGTCCCCAGATCAGATGTCTGAGCCACGTGAACCCCACTGACACTAGATGCTGCCACTTTGGTTCTTGGTGCTCCATTGGGTGGGGGGTGGGGGTGGAGGATGAAGCACCTCGCAGGGAGTCCAGGACAGTGGGGGGGTCTCTTTGCTATAGGCTCCTGAAGGAGTTGGGGGCTGACGACATCACTGAGAGGGGGGAGTGTGGGGCACGATCTGCCCTATGTCTGAGGTGGGAAGGGGGCACATTGTCCCACCCTGCCCCTGTCCTTCCCCCGAGTGGCAGCAGGAGTCACCCTGTCCCCTTCTCTCCCTGGTGCAGGGTCCGCCAGGGATTCCAAGGAGGAGGAGGAGGAATGGGTAGATGTGGTAACAGAGGAGGCTGCTCTCAAAAACATCCGAGAGCAGCTCCATGGCCGAGAAAAGGTACAAACATTCCCCAGCTCTGCTGGAACCGAGATTGTCCTGCTCCTTCCTGGCATCCCGACCCCCTGCACAGGGTCTTGGCCCTAATGGGGACCTTTCTCCTCCATGATCTGGGACCCCCAAGATGGGGGTGTTTGTCACACACCGGCAGGGATCTCCTACCCCCACAGGCACTGTCCCAGTTTCTGACCCTGCTTGTGTTGGAGTGGTGGGTGATGTGGACAATAGGCAGGTCTGCCCTATCCCCCATTCAGGCCTAAGTCCTGCAGCTGGTGTGGCTGGGGCAGGGAGGTTCCTGGCTAACTGGCTCTCTCTCCCCTAACCCCACTCCTGATGGGCACAGGACGAGGCCCAGCAGCTCGTGTTCCTGCACGCCATCCACCCCGCGTGTCTCGCTGCCCAGCAGACAGGGCAGGACACACTGGAGCCACACTGCTCGAAGGCGGCTGTGGCGGAGAGGATTGTGGTGAGTGAGACACGGTGCCCGGCAGCTGGAGGGTGGACAGAGGCATGGGAGGGGCAGGGGTCTCCCCGGGCTGATGGTTGAGGGATGGCTGGTGCTGGAGGGGCAGCTGAGGGCAGGGATTGCTGGGGCTGAAGATTGGGGAGAGGAGACGGGAGAACTAGTGGGCAGGAATCGGAGGAGCGGGAGGCAGCTGGGGGGGTCCTGCTGGCTGTGTAATCTCCTCCTTGGGAAGTGTCAGTGAGGCCCAAATCTCACACGCTCCTTTGTCTCCTTTGGGTCTCACAGGAGCTCATTGAGGAGCTTCCTCCTGACTCTCCACCCGGCGCCGTCCTGGCCAACTCCCTCATTGCTGTGGCCAACCTCAGGTACCGAGACCCTCCCGCCCGGTTCCCCTAACCCCGGTGCTGCTCAGGCCCATGGCTGGGAGTCACTGCCCCTCCCACTCCCAGGTCACCTCCCAAGGGTGGCTCCTCTGGCAGAGGTGGCAGGAAGGTTCACTCCCTCTGCTGGCTGCTCTGTTCTTTTCACTCCAGTCACATTGCAATGGCTTTGGGGAGAGGCTGACTCCCAGGATCAGATACAGGAGGGGCAGCAGGATCCAGGGAACAGGCGCCATTCCTGCCCTGCCACTGTCGGTCTGGGAAACCTTGGCCTTATCATTCCCTGGCTCGGTGCCTCAGTTTCCATTCTCGCCAGCCTCTGCCTATTTCCCTGCAGTTTCACGTCCGTGTTGGTGCCAGTCCCACCCCTGCACTGCACAGTCTAATACCGGCTCCTCTCTCTTGCCAGCACCATGACACCTGCCCTGGAGCCGGAACTGGAGACCCACCTCCTCCGAGCTGCCCTGCATAACCTCTTCACCCTGGGCACGCAGACGGACACCAACCAAGTCCAGGTAGATCAGCTAAATCATGGATTGAGGAGCCAGCTGTCATCCTGCCTGAATCCTTGCTAATTGCCTGCAGTGGGATGTGAATGAGAGAGGCCAGGATATGTGTTTGGGGGTCTCACCAGTGCTTCCCAGAGACCCCTCTTCCCATCCTGTGGCAGGTGTAGCCCCAGTTTCCCTAACTCTGACCCATGGCTCTCCCTTGCTTGGCAGGATCTGCATAGGGTCATGCCAGACCTCCTGGACGCCATGCTGGGGAACCTGCTGGCAAAGTCCCCAGACACCAGCAAGCTCCACTACATCTTGGAGGTGAGCCCGATGAGAGGGGTGGGGGCAATTTTACCTTAACTCTTAGATCCATTTTCCAGTCTGTCCTCCTAGCTGGGCCCCCAGTGGCTGTCCTTGGTCAGGGCAGTCAGTGCAATGCAGTGTCAGCCCCTTCCTCCTTGAAGGTCAGAGGAAGGAGCTGGGAGTTCAAGCCAGAGTTCTGCCTGGTTCTGTTGAGCACTAACCATGGGGCCCCTGGCTGTCTTGGGGAGTGAGAGTCTGAACCCCTCCTGTGAGATCCAGAAGATGGTCCTCAGAGGAGAGTCACAGGCTCGTTCCTAGAGAAACTGGAGGGCCCTAGAGAATCAGCCCTGGTCTCTGACGGGCCCCAAGATTCCTGGGGGGATTGTGCTCACACTCAGTCCCTTCACCCAACCAAGGACTTGAGAGCCAGGGACGGGGGAGGGGTCTGTCTCCTTCCTGGGGAGCTGTTCAGGAATCAGGAGCTCAGGGAGGATGGGACCAGCCCCGACACCGAGCATTGTCCCAATCTAGAGAGATAATGACAAGTTGTGACCTGCAGGATACAAGCATCATCCTGGGGGCAACAATCCCCTTCTAAAGCTCTGCGATCAATGAATCTGATATTCCGCTCCCCCCCCCCCACCACATACAATGTCTCAGCCCCCTGGGGATGGGGAGGGGCTCATTAGCACAACACATGCACCCGCCCATCAATCCTGCGCTGCCTCCTTTCCCCACAGCACATTAACTACTGGACCATATCCAGGGTGTCGCAAGAGAGAGCCAGGGCCATCAGGAGCAGCGCGGCCCTGCTCATGTCCATCATCTCCCTCTCTGACTTCGACGTAAGTGGCCGCTGAGCCCAGCTTCCTGACTCCAGGCGTAGGTGGGCTGGCTCCAACGGGCTGTAGGATCTGCTGCTGCAGGGGCTGTGGGTTAGGAGTGTTCCTCTTGGGGAGGCAGAGTCAGAGCAGAGAATGAGCCTGGCTTGAGTCAAGTTCTTCTTGTCCTGGTTAAGTGGCAACTCTCGCTTTTAAGGGGAGCATGCTCCAGGTTCATGCCTTCCTGTCATCCTGGAGCAGCTGGGGAAGCAAATTCTCATGGAGGGCCCTGCCCGCATTCCTGTGCTCCAGGCTCCCTTGCGGGCAGAGATAACTAAGGATCCAGCTCTAGCTCCTATCCTCTAGCATCTCCTGCAGAGGGGCTGAGGGGAAGGAGAGTCCTGGCCCAGGCGGGGACTGGGAGCTGACAGGAAAATGCTGATGGAGTCCCCTCTCCCTC
>NW_020694319.1:0-4470 GCF_002925995.2 Terrapene triunguis
GGGGGGGGCGCGGAGCGGGAGATTGGATGTGCCCCCTTGAACTATGGCTCAGGGTGACAGCGCTGGTACTGATGGCGAGGGCAGTTGGAGGCACAGCCTTGGCTATAGCAAAGGTGTGTGTATGTCAAGGTATGGCTGGCTGTGTCTGCACACACGTATGTACACCTGCACACACAACCCCACATGTGCACACACATGCACACGAGGAGTGGTGGGTTCCATGCCCAGACATGCTCGGTCCCTCCGGCTCCCTTGGAGCCGCATTGTGCTGAGCAGACAGCCAGGCCTGCGGGGAATGGCTCCTGCTCGCAGGCTTGCTGGTGGGGGCTGTAATTAATGTCTCCCCTGGAGCCCGTGCGTGAGAGCTGCTGGGGGCTGCCTGGCGCGTTCCCAGGGAGGAACATTTGGCTCTTGGGATGGTTGCACTGGAAGCTTTGTCCCACCAGGGACAGTGACGCTCAGCTCAGCTCCCATCACCAGCCTCCTGCTTTGATGCGGTAGTTGCCAGGCCCGTGGCAAGCCAGCCAGTTCTGGGAGCCAGATCCCACCTCCCCCAGGCCGACAGCAGGAGACATGGGGCGTCTGCTCCCCAGGCAGCATCACCAGGGGCAGGGGCTGGCAGAGCAGCCTCTGCCCTGACTGGCGGGAGAACTCCTGGGCTGGCTACAGCAATGTTCCCCAGCCACAGGTCAGCTGAGCCGGCAAAGTCACACTGCCGAGAGTGGGGGGAGATAGGGAGAGAGCGGCTCACAGCCTGGGGTCACCGGCCCCCAAACACACCCACGTGTGGCTGCCTGTCCCCCCCTTCCCCCCGTGCTCGTCCTGCACCCGGCCGGCTCGGGCTGGGGCTGGGCACTGAGGTGCCTCCCTTGGCCCTGCTTCCATGTGACACTGCGCTGTGGCAAAGCAGTCCCGACAGCCCCGCGCCCGCTGCCCCGGCAAGGGACTAGTGTTGGGGAAAGGCGAGTCCCAGCCAGAGCCGGGACCAGACTCAGCCTGAGGTGGTGGGAGCAGGAGGTCACCGGTGGTGTAGTGTGTGCTGGGGCAGCTGCAGCCTGGCGCGGGGTGGGGGACTCTCCAGGTCATTCCAGGGCACAGCAGATGGCAGAGGGCTCCCGCATTGGTGCCGTGGGGCAGAGGCCCTGTGGGTCCCTGGCAGCATGTACCCTAGTGAGGACGAGGCTGCCTAGTCAACAGGACTGCAGGGCAGACTCGGCCGTGCAGGGGACCAGCATGAGGCCCAGGCATCATTCACACCCGGGCTCCCGCCCCGGGAGCAGATGCCACCAGGTGCCACTGAAACGTTCCGAGGCGCACGCTCCTGCACCTGGGGAGCGGCGCTGCCCGCCAGCCATGGAGCAGCAGAACCCCACGTGGGGTGGGACGAGTGCCCGGGGGGCACATCTCACCCCGGGCAGATCCCATATGGTACTAGCTGGGTCCGTTCACTGCATGGAGCAGGCAGGCAGCTGGGAATGAAGCTCCATCCCAAACACACTGTGCCCCAGCTACCAGGAGCGTGGCCTTCTTGGTACAGCACAGTCCAGCGTGGCTCTGCATGCATGGATAGCACAGCACGGCCCCGCATGGCACAGAGAACACAGCGTTCATGGCCCGGCGTGGCACAGGGTGCATGGCCCACACAGCCTGGCATGGCAGATGGTACACGGCATTCACAGCCCGGCGTGGCACAGGGTGCACGGCGTTCATGGCCCGGCGTGGCACAGGGTGCACGGCACACACAGCCTTGCATGGCACAGGGAACACGGCGTTCACGGCCCGGCGTGGCACAGGGAACATGGCCCACACAGCCTGGCGTGGCACAGGGTGCATGGTGTTCATGTCCCAGCGTGGCACAGGGTGCACGGCACACACAACCTGGCGTGGCACAGGGAACACGGCGTTCATGTCCCGGCGTGGCACAGGGAACACGGCCCACACAGCCTGGCGTGGCACATGGCGCATGGCACACACAGCCCAGCATGGCACAGGGAACACGGCGTTCATGGCCCGGCGTGGCACAGGGCGCATGACATGCATGTGTCCCCTTCCTCTGAATCTGAGGCCAGAGCTGTTGTAGGGGCCACAGCGCTCCTGGCCCGGCTCGGAGCTCTGCCGTGGCTCCGTGCAGGGTCACAGAAGGGTTTGGTGCCCATGGGGGCTGCTGCGGGTGCAGGGCGCACGTACCTGGCTGGTGTTGCCCCGCCCTGTGCAGTTAGTGTTTCCCACCGTCCGGCAGGCAGCGCCCCAGCGTGGCTTACCCTCCCCCCCCAAGTTCGGGAGGCTCTGGAGACGAAGGGGATCAGCCCCAGAGTGCTGGGACAGGCATCCCTGAGGCGACCCAGAGGAAGGCAGAACTGGGAGCCTGAAAGCAGCCAGCCAGATGGTCCCCCAGGCTGGGGTCCGGCCAGCGCTGAGCCCCGGGCAAGCCCTGCACCTGCTCGCTCAGCGCCGGGGGGAGACCTCTCTGACTCTGCAGATCTGGAGTTTCCAAACTCATGTCAGTTCGAAGCACTGAGCCAGCTGTGCGGGGTGGAGCCGTGTGTCCTGGCCTGGGGGGGCTCAGATACCGGGGGGAGCCAGGTCGATGGGCGGGGGGAATGGGGCGGGACACGACAGGGTGGGCACGGGACAGGGACGTGAGTGATGCCGGGGAGCGCACGGGGCAGGACGGGGTCTGGGCAGCGTTCTAGCGCTGCTGGAGTCACAGGGCGTGACGGACCCGGGTCACCTCTCTCAAGGGGCTCAGAGGCAGGCTCAGAGTGGGGCCAGGAGAAACCTCCCCCCCCCCGCCCCCAAAGCATCTGGGAGGAATCAGAGCTGGGATGTGACAGAGACACAGGGTAACGAGCGGTTAGAGACGGGAGGCTGACAGCAGCCGAGGGGGCGCTCGGGGACTGAAGGGCAGCAAATTCATACGGGGCAACAGAAACACTTTCTGCACATGGTGCACCATCGGCCTGTGGAACTCACCGCCACAAGGTATCTCAGCAGCCTCCAGCTCAGCAGGGCTCAGGCAAGGATCGGCCATTCCTGGGGAGCAGGAGGCCTGCCAGGCACGTCAGAGAGGAGGGGAACGGGAGGGACACGAGATGAGCCCGCCCCAGCTGAGGGGGTTGGGGGAACTCCCCCATGGACAAGCTGTTCCACAGGGGGTTTCCTGCCCCTCCCTCTGAGGCAGCTGGTGCTGGGCCCTGGCAGAGCCAGGAGACCAAGCTGGATGGGCCCGTGGGCTGAGCTAGCTGGGGATTCCTACATCCCAGCCCACGCTGGCTCATGGCCCCTCTTCCTTCCCCCCCGCCCCCGTGCCTTCTTGCAGACGGGCTCTTTGTGACCGATTACTTCACCCGCACGCCACGCAAGCTCAGCCCCTTCCGCTCCTTTGCCAGCATCGAGCTCTTCCACTTCCGCATCCCGGAGGACACCCTGGTCGCCGTCTGGAACCTCATCACCTTCAAGGAGCAGGGCGGCACTTTCGGGGACCGGTGCCCGGACCGCAGCGGCGGGGGGTGGGGGGGGGGGGGGGGGCGCTGGGGGCTTGGCACGGGCCCGGGACTCCGGTGCCTGGATCCGCGGGGCGGGGCCCAGCTGGGCTGGCACATAGGGACTGTCGTGCAGGTGCTGGGCCCCTTCTGGGGACACGTGACTCTCCCCCTGGGCACCCAGGGCTGCGAGGCCCCTCGCTCCCACCTGCCCTTAGTGCAAAGGAGCCTGGGCTGCGCCCGACAGTGCCACCTCCCTGAATCCACCTGCCATGGGCAACACATCCAAAGAGTCCATTGTCCGCATTCATGAGCGGGACGCTCTCTGCCGGTTGTTTTTCCTTCCGTGTAGATTTCACAGGCTTGGTTAGCCAGTGGCTCCATGGGCCCCTGGACCTACTGTAACGATGCTGCCTCTGGCGGGACACTACTGAGTATCAATTCAGGGCAAATTGCTTGGAGCAGGGCAGTCACAGCCCAGGGCTCGGGGTCCTTTACTACTAAGGCACCAAACCAGCCACACAGAAAAGACTTTGGTCTCACCCCACTGGCTAACCAGAAGTCACACAAGCAATTCCCTTAGTATTGTCACCAGCACCGCTCCTTATGGGGACGAATGGTTATAAAAACCAATACCCCCGTAAAAGAAAAAGGGTTCTCCTGATCTCAAAGGACCAAGCCCCAGACCTAGGTCCAATTATAACTTAGATCTTACCCAAAATACATGCTTATAGTCAATTCTTATTAACTAAGCTACAAATTTATTAAAAAAGAAAAGAGAGAGTGTTGGTTAAAAGATCAATATACAGACAGACTTGAATTCAATTCTTGAGGTTCAGATACATAGCAGAGGTGAGCTTGTAGTTGCCAAAAGTCCTTTTAGAAATAGTCCATAGGTTATAGTCCAATGTCCATATTCAGGGTGGGCTCCAGTCAATGACTGGGATCTCAATCCTTGTGGCTTAAGGTTTCCCCCTCTTGAAACCCA
>NW_020694319.1:4570-5086 GCF_002925995.2 Terrapene triunguis
TGAAACCCAAAGCAGATCTGAGATGAAGGATTGTGTCCCAAGGTTCTTATACATTTCCAGCAGCCTTTCGGCCTGAGAAAACAATAGGCTTAACTCTCCTTGTCCCAAACATCCTGGCAATTAGCACAGGGTAATTTTATCCATTAAACAGTTCAGATACAGGTTACCACAACCTTCAAAGAGACATAGAGACAATAATACTATTTCCCTCAAGTGTCTTCCTAAATGTTAATATTCTTTTTTTTGATCTTTGAATCAAAGCCATAGCAAGAGACATCTCTTCCTAACAAGTCTTTAAAGTTCGGCCATGGGTCATGTCAGTCTGTGAGTTAATTCTTTGTGGGCTAGAACCCACTTCATCAGATGCATGGAGTGGAAAATACAGTGACAGGTAGATTTAGGTTTTGTAATGACCCATCCACTCCCAGTCTTTATTCCAGCCTAATCTGATGGTGTCCAGTTTGCGAATTAATTCCAGTTCTGCAGAACTAATTTGCAAACTGGAATTAAATTTGC
>NW_020694320.1:0-1656 GCF_002925995.2 Terrapene triunguis
TGATGCCCTGTCATAATTTGTTACCATTGTGAAATCTTCATTCAAAATGTGGACACAACTATACTGAGGTATTTTTAAAAATATAAAACCTTCACTATTGTAACAAGATATAGAAACAAGAGCATTGTAGGCTTCATTTCAACTGTTTATAAAAAATAATATGAACATATTTATAGATAGTTAACACTTTTTTTCTTTACTGAAATTTAATGTAAGGTTACACTTCTCTTCTTCTCATTTATATTTCAGAAGTGTTTATTGAAGAAAACAAAAATACTGCTCTTCGCAAATTCCTTATACAATGTACATTTTAGTTAAATAACTGAACTATGCACACTTGATGCAGCGGTACTCTTTCTCCTCAGCATTCAGGTTTTCTTCACTGATTGCCTCTGGAAGGCAGGCTATGTGTGCCCACCTCTTGCAAGAGTCGCACTGCACCTTTGATAAGTAAGAAATGAGAACATGAAATCAAAAAAATGATAATTGTACCGATAACTTCAAATCATGTAAAAGTTAATAAATAATATTCCTTCAACATATTATTATTAATCAAGATCTGACTATCAGCAGCAGTGGAAATACTTGCTACTGTGGAATTATTACAAGAATCATGATCCTTAGGCAGGTAATTATGTTTGGATAATATGCAACTGTTTGTCTTCAGCCATGAGCTTTGTTCTTGTACTGCTTCTCCTTACAGATCTGCTCCAATATATGATAGCTTTTTTTTTCTTACCATCATTCCATATACATTTTTTTTGTGCAAGTTACATAATTGCAGTGTAAGCAGTAGTCCTCCACACTCTCTGGAAAAAAACACAATGAAATGTTGTCAAATGATGGTTACATTATGACCCAAACTGTAAATAGCTCTTTGGAGGGCTTAAAAGGGATCAAAGGGGGCAAATCGTAGCGGGTGGGTGTCAGGGTCTGAGCAGGGGGCAGAAATTTACTGGCTAGGGGGATCAAGCTACTGTAGGTAGCGGCAGAAGAGGGGCTGGAGGGGAAAAATCGGGTGGGAGCCGGGGTTAAGCCCAGGGGGAGATGCTGCCAGACCCAGTGTGCGGGGACAAAACCCCTGTCTGGGGAGGAGGGGGGAACAGTGACCCCGTGGGATGAGCCACTTGCTGTGCTAGTAAATATAATGGTGGGGGGGGGGTGCAGAGGCTTTTTTCGTTCTCCTCACAGGACGCTGCTTGTCAGCCCCAGAGCAGAGGGCGGGTTCCCGGGGCTGGGGTCTTAAAGGCACAGGCAGCCCAATTCCTAGCCTGTCAAAGCTTAGACACCGCAGCTCCTCTCTATCCTATACAAGTGCTGCGGGGCTACGTTACTGCTCCAGCCAGGAGACTGAATGCTGTGAAATATTGCACAGACACTCCCTCCCTCCAACTCTGCATCTCACATTTTGAATATGTAACAGAGTCTTCTCTCAGTTTCTGTGTCTATCTGAAATCACTGCAGCTCCTTTCTCTTATACAACGTGCTGAGTTGCTAACTCCCTCCCAGAGCCCACATGTCTGCACCCCCTCCTGTACCCCAATCCCCTGCCCCAGGGCAGAGCCTGCACCCCTCACTCAAACTCCCCATAGCCTGCAACCCTCCTGCCCCCCAACTCCATCCCAGAGCCTGCACCCCAAAAAGGGCTGGATTAAC
>NW_020694321.1:0-9212 GCF_002925995.2 Terrapene triunguis
TGGGGGGGATGGGGGGTACCAGGATAGGTGTTAAGTCTTCTTTGTCCGTTAAGGGACGGGAGAATAGGGGGTGTGACGGGTTCAGTCACAGAGACCACTTTGAGGCTGTCACCTGACGTGCTGGAATTACCTCTGAGCCCGTTTACCCTGCCAGCTTGGGACTCCAGAACCCTGCCTTGTTGAGCCAGACATGCTAGTCTGCTGCAACACAGACCCAGGTCTGGTCCACGTCCCCAAAGCTGCTCAGCAAGTGCTCCTGTCTCCAGCACCCAGACACTTAGCTCCCAATGGGATCCAAATCCCAAATAAATCCATTTTACTCTGTATAAAGCTTATACAGGGTAAACTCATAAATTCTCCGCCCTCTATAACACGGATAGAGAGATATGCACAGCTGTTTCCTCCCCCAAGTATTAATCACTTAGTCTGGGTTAATTAATAAACTAAAGGGATTAATAAACATAAGATCTGTAACTGCCCTCCCCCGCCCTAACGGACACTGGAGACAATTGAGCTCAGTTGCTGCAGCCCTGTTTCTGCGAAATTCGCGCTACTTTGTCTCTGCCAGGCTCTTTTCTCCCCCATGACCACCCTTGTCCTTTCCCAGCTGTATGGGCCGTGCAGCTCCGTTCGCAGCACTGGCTGTGGTATCCTCCTGGAGTTGGGACTCAGTCTGCCCCATCTGCTACCATGTGCGCTGCAGGGGCAGGGCTGACTAAGTCTAGCACCCCACGGCTCACCCCTTTCAGACCCCCGATTAGCTGTTAGCACCGTAGAGCCAGAGTGCTAGCCCCGTTCCCACTAATCACTGGTGACAGGCACAGTGTCCAGTTCAGAAGCCGACTCCTTTAGCCCCCAAAGCCTTGGGGGAAGCCTGTGGTTCCGAGCGGTCCCATCCCTCATGCTCTTCAGGACAGAGTAGTAACCCCCCTTCTGAGGGCCCTGTTCTGCAGCTCTTATGCTGGGCAGGCCGTGCGCCTGCAGCAGGAGACTTTGCTTGGCAGTGCGCCCCAGCGTAAGGGTTACAGACCTGGGGCCGCACTACTTGGAAGGTGGAGTCTTATGAGCAATGGGGTGTCCCAGCACTGACTCTCTCCCAGGACCCTGTTTCCTTCCTGGTCCTTTACACTCAGCCCTTCCACCTCCCGCTGACCCCCATTTCAGGTACGATCCCCCAAAGAGCACAAGGGTCAGATTTTTCTCTGAGCTGACAGCGTCTCCCATCCCACCACCCCCTTCAGCCCTAACAACAAAGTCACTTGCTTTAAGATTCCAAGGCAAAGTTTCTCTCCGGGGAGAGCTGGGTTGCGGGACCCAGGGGAGTAGGACAAATGGCCTTCATCGGTGGCCTCTTCAAAGGCAGTGGGCCAATGGCACTGGGACTGACCCAGAGCGGGGCTCATTCCACCCCTCCCTGCCATACCCCAAAGTTCCACCCGGCGATTCTTCTGGTGCCCAGCCCTGCAACTCTTAGCTGAATTGTCCCATGCTTCACCCTGTTCGTCCAGGGGCTCCTCCACCTTCCACTACAGCCCTGCTTTACCCTGGGACAATGCCCAGCCTGGGGTGTAGTCTGTCTGCATGATCCCCACCAGGCACTGGCAGGAGCACTGCTTTACATTAAGGTTCTTTTGGTGATGGGCTAACCCTAGCCCGTCCTGCATTTCCACTGTGAACAGCTGTAGATGGAAACCCAGACAGTAGAGTGTCACGGACTCACAGATCGTGCCCACTCTTGGCCCTGTGCGGTCCATGGGGGGTGCCCCTTTTAGTGAGACAGCCCTTCTCGGGGGTCCACTCTCTCTCGGGGTCAGGCCCCTCCACCTCCTGGATCCGCACCTCTCTGAGCCTTAGCACGTCTGTCTCTGCCGTGGGCCCCCTCAGGGAGTCCACTCGCTCTGGACCCCTGGGGCCTCCACCCCCGAAGGGGTTGATGCAACCCTGTTCCCTAGACCGGAGTGACTCTCAGCCAGCATGAAACAGGAGGGTTTATTGAGAGTTGAACACAGCACAGGAAACTCTGACCCTCAGGCCTGGCCTCCCTCAGCACAGCACATCCCAGTCTCCCTGCATCCAGGTGGGCTCTGCTTGCTTCTCCTCTCCAGCCCAGAGCCCCCCTGCTCGCAGCTGGGCATCTGAGATCCCCGGCCCCAGGCCCCGCCTCTGTCCATTGTCTTCTCTCCAGGTAAACAGGGTCGTAAACCGGGGCCTCCTCTCCTGCTTCTGTCCTCTGGCTGGAACCGGCTGGTTAGGTCACTGGGTCCTCACTCTGCAGCCCATTGTCCTCCCACTGGCCAGAACCGGCTGCGTCTCCTCAGCTGGGCCTCTGGGTCACCAGGTCGCCAGGTCACCGGTCACTGGGGTATCCATCCTCCCGGCCATCGGCTGGGTCCCCACGTCCTCTCTCCGGTCCTCTGCAAAACACACTCCCTCTCCCCTCACCTCGTTAAACCAGTAACACCCAGGGAAACTGAGTCCCACCCCCTCCGCATGCAAACCATTGAAACTCCACAGAAAACAAGAAAACCCCCCACTTCGTCACATAGAGATGGAGCAGGACTAATCGTGGTCACTTTGTCTAGCCCTCACCCTGTGTCTATACTGTACAAGTGTTGCAAACAGCAGGTGCATTTTCCTGCCCTGATATGATTTTGGAGATGTTAACGCTTGCTACGGCTTTCTCGCTGTATGGGTTGTGGGATCCATTGGAGCGGTCTGTGTTCTGTGTACAGGACAAGATGTGTAGATCTTTTATACCTTGATGTATTACTGTAATTACAATTATTTAATCAATAAAATGAATAAAAGCATTAAAGTACATCAAAAAACATTAGAATGAAACAGGGTGGGGGATTGCATGTGAGTGATGTTCGTCCATCGTTATCGATGAAGACCTCAACAACTCATGCTTTCGATGACCGGGCTCTGTGCGTCCGAAGATGACTGATCAGTCCGATTCGGGCGTGGAACGTCCTGTCACACCTCGGGCAGACATGTAATGGCACTGTCGATGATGTACAAGCAGCTCTGGACTTGCGCAGCTCACGCTTTTTTTCAGCCTCAGCAATACGCCTCACCTCAGAGGTATTACTGCCTGTGTGAATGAGGCTGCGCCATGCTGGACGGTTCAGTGCGAAGGTTTCCCATGTGGCGGTGTTGATCTTGAAGGACTTCAAAGAGGTCTTCAGCGTGTCCTTGAACCGCTTCTTTTGTCCTCCATGGGAGCGCTTTCCCTGAGTGAGTTCTCCGTAGAAGAGCTGTTTAGGAATGCGTTCGTCTGACATTCTCACGACATGTCCGGCCCACCTGGTCTGGGCTCTCATCAGCAATGTGTGAACTGACGGCAGACTGGCTCTAGTAAGGACATCAGTATCGGGCACTTTGTCCTGCCATCTGATTTTTAGAAGCTTTCGCAGACAGGAAATGTGGAAGTGATTGAGCCTTCGTGCATGACTCCGATAGACAGTCCACGTCTCGCAGGCGTACAGCAGAGTTGGAAGCACCACTGCTCGGTAGACCTTCAGCTTCGTTGGTAGGCTGATCCCTCGACGTTCCCAAACGTTGGAGCGCAATCGGCCAAATGCAGAGCTGGCTTTAGCAATTCTGCAGTTTACTTCATCATCGATTGACACTGCTCGGGAAAGGGTACTGCTCAGGTACATGAAGTGGTCCACTGTCTGAAGTCTCTGTCCATTTACAGTGATGGACAGTTCTGAGTACGGAGCGTGGGGAGCTGGCTGGTGCATGACCTCAGTCTTCTTGATGTTAATGAATGGTGAGACCGAAGTTGTTGCATGCAGTTGAAAACTTGTCCATATTGGCTTGCATTTCTGGCTCTGTACTAGCATTCAGAGCACAATCATTGGCAAAGAGAAAGTCTCGAAGTACAGTTTCCTTCACCTTGGTGATGGCATGCAGTCGCCTCAGATTGAATAGTTTCCCGTCAGTTCTATACTTCATGCCTACTCCTTCAGAGCAGTGTTGAAAGGCATCAGTCAGAGTGGCAGAGAATATCATGCTGAACAAAGTGGGTGCTAAAACACACCCTTGCTTGACGCCGTTGGTGACTGGGAAGGCCTCAGATGTTTCACCGTCATCCAGGACACGAGCCATCATACTGTGATGAAATTGACGTACCATTCGTATAAATCTGTCTGGACAGCCAAATTTCGACATGATCCTCCACAGGCCCTGGCGACTGACAGAGTCAAATGCTTTCGTGAGGTCCACAAAAGTTGTGTAGAGTTCACGATTCTGCTCTTGACATTTCTCCTGTAGCTGACGCACAGCGAAGATCATGTCAATAGTCCCACGTCCCTTGCAGAAGCCACACTGTGATTCTGGCAGTAAGCCCTTCTCCAGGTGAGTGATCAATCAGTTCAACAGAACCCGTGCAAGAACTTTCCCCGCTGTAGAAAGCAGCGAGATTCCACGGTGATTGTCGCATACCTGGCGATTGCCCTTCCTCTTATAGAGGTGCAAGATGGACGCGTCTCTAAATTCTTGTGGAATAGTTCCCTGCTTCCAGAAGGACTGAACAGCTCAGTGAGTTTCCGCAGCAGCATGGGTCCACCGACTTTGTACACCTCTGCTGGTATGGCATCTGACCCTGGGGCTTTGCCACTTGACAGCTGATTGATAGCTTTCTTCACTTCGTCCTCTTCTGGTGAAGCATCCATGGAGTCATTGACTGCAACCAGGGGCATCTTGTCAATGGCCTCATCATTGATGACTGAGGGGCAATTGAGAATTGCTTCAAAGTGTTCAGCACATCTCTGGAGAATCTGCGTCTTCACTGTAAGGAGCACAGTACCATCAGAGTTCAGGAGGGGAAAGCTCCCAGAAGACTGTGGACCATAGAGTGTGTTGAGGGCTTCATAAAACTGCTTATAGTCGTTCCTGTCCACATATGCCTGTATTTCATCTGCTTTGACGCTCAGCCACAAGTCCCGCATTTTGCGCAGTCGGTTCTGTACTGTTCTGCGAGCGTTGATAAAGGCGGTCTTCTTTGCCACTGAGGATGGATCGTTTTGATATGCACGATGCAGGCGGTGCTTCTCAGCAAGTAAGGCCTGGATTTCTGCATCATTTTCGTCAAACCAGTCTTGTTGCCTGCATGTGGAGGGCTCCAATATCTTCGATGCAGCTGTATGGACAGTGTTGCGGAATCGCTCCCAGTCTTTCTCAGCGTCATCCTCAATATGAAGATCAGCAAGCTCATTCTCTAGGTCTTCCGCTAGATTTTCAGTGATGCGGCTGTTCTTCAGCTTCGACACGTTGATCCTTTTGAGAGCCTTACAGCCTTGTGGTTGTCTCTTCAGCATGATACGGAGCTTCATTTTGGATACTATGAGCCTATGATCCGTCCAACAGTCAGTGCCACACATAGTTTTTGTAACCCTGACATCTTGTCTGTCCCTTCTCCTGATGATGACATAATCGATCAAATGCCAGTGGTTGGAATGGGGATACATCCACGAAGTCCTGTTACGGGTAGGAAGGCGGAAGACCATATTGCTGATCAGAAGGTCATGTGCTGCACAAGTTTTCAGCAGTAACAGGCCATTGCTGTTACACTTTCCCACTCCATTTTTCCCGATGACTCCTTCCCAGGCTGCGGCATCGCATCCGACTCTTGCAAAATCGTCAAGCAGAATCAGCTTGTCTGTGCGGTGCACTGACGATAGCAGAGTATCTAGTTCTTCGTAGAATTTATCCTTCACATCCTCTGGGTTGGTCATTGTAGGAGCATATGCGCTGATCAAAGTAGCTTGTTTTCCTTTTTGAAGCAGAAGCTGCATTGTCATGAGCCGGTCATTCATACCCTTGGGGGAACTGGCAAGTTTCCAAACAAGATGATTCTTGATGGTGAAGCCAACTCCAGACTCGCGACGCTCATCACTGCTGCGGCCACTCCAGAAGAATGTATAGCCACCGCCTGACTCGGACAGCTGTCCTTCATTAGCAAGGCGAGTTTCGCTAAGGGCTGCAATGTCAATGTTGTAGCGTGCGAGCTCTCTAGCGACAAGTGCTGTTCTTCTCTCCGGTCTGTCTGCCGTGATGTTGTCCAGTAACGTGCGCACATTCCATGTGCCAATAGCGATCGGTGTCACTCTAAGTTTTGTTTTTGTTTTTGTTCGACCGCTTTTGTGGGATCCCCGCCAGCCGCAGTGTGCTGGCCAGGGTAAGGTGAAGCAGGCAATGTTTAGGGCACCTTTTCTAGCCCCCTCCTCATTCTACGGAGGTGAGCAGTGCAATCCTGAATAGGGCTGCTCAGTCGCTCAAGAAGATGCCGAGCTCCACTGCTGCTTCGGTCAGTGAGGAACGACCATTATGCCTGAGCCGCCTATGTGCAGGTCCACGGCTACAGCTCCCAGTGTATCCACACCTGCTGCTTCGTCGCTCGCCCATCGCCACAGGACTTGATATGATGTAATATGATATGATATGATGTCGAGACTTGCGCGTGAATTGGATTAAAGTGAGGGAGAGTTGCGCGACGTCAGCCTCACTCTCTCTTCCTAGTTCCTATCTGTATCCAGTGGCAGGACAGAAGTCGAGACGGCTGGAGATAGGGCAGGGCGCAGTGGATGACCAGGACGCCTACGTGTCTTGTCGTGCTCTTAAGTGTTCCACAACGCTTGCTGTCATCGCCTTCCTGACCATTGAACCAGGTTGAACCAGGTTGCCTCAGTCAGCCGGATCCAGCCTTCGCATGCAATGGGTAGACAGGCCCTAACTCACCGAGAGTCTCATACTCATCGGCTACCCTCACCTGGTTTAGCCCGCCAGTCGAGACGGTCTCCGGAGTGTGGCCGCTGTCGCATGCTGACAGCTACTTGGAGCCACAGGTGAGAGCTGGGTGTCAAGTGGGGACCAAAGTGGATGAGCTACTCCTAGGAGTACGACTGCTCCCCCATCAGAGGTACTACCCCTCCCTGACAACCCCATGTGAGTAGGTAACCGCTCGATAGCTTTCATCACCATATAGTTTTTGACAGGTTTCCACGCCCCGTCCCCATTGCCGGCGCCGTCCCCATTTTTCTGTGTTTGGCCGGGGTAAGGTGGTGTGCTTGTGTTTTGACATATTTAGAGAAAAAGTATGAAAGACTAGAAAGAGAGGCTGTAAGGGGTTTGCAGCTCCCTCCCCGTCCGTCTGGGCGGGAGACAACGCCCCTCGCTATGATACTTCTGGGATACCTTGGTTCAGGGGAAAATTAGCTCAGTGTTAATGGTTCAGGCCTGCAGTCAGACCGAGCAAAGACAGAGAGTCTGTGTCGCAGGGCAACGATTCACCGGTGAGGGATGATCTCTTCCGGCCTCTAAGTGCCCTCTACAGGCTGGTGTCTCACCTGCCGCTGGTCCCGGTGTACCTCCCAGACCCCGGTGCCCCTCTACGTCAGGGTCCTGCCCCCGGCAGTAACCCACTATCTGGGTGTCCAGGGGCCCAGGGGAACCCCCAACCCTCTAACCACACCTTGCCTCAGTGGCTACTGCCAGTCACTGTCTAGCCCCCGCTCACTGGGGCGGACTGCAGTATATAAACCACGCATCATCGGCAAGGGGGGTTGGACCAGCTGCCTCTGCCTATCTCTGGGCTGCCCCTCTGCAGCCCGAGTACCTTTTGTAGGCCTTTATCTAGGCCTGCAGCCTGGGGTTTTGCCCAGAGCCCTCAATCAGGGCGGGGCGGCAATCGAGAAGGGGCTGTGGCCTACAGGCAGGCAGGCAGAGCAACAGAAGGTCCATTTGCCTGGCCATTGATCAGGGTGGGGCAGCAATCAAGTAGGGGGGCTCTGGCCTACAGTCCAGCAGAGCTGTGGCAGTCTAGGGGAGGTTATCTCTCTGGTGGGAGAGTCAGCACAACCGTCTGGCGTCCGGATTCAGGTGGGAGCCAGACCAATGCAGGCCTCCTGACAACCAGGTGGGGAGGCTACCACTCCTGATGGTGGGTTGCCAGGGGTAGGGGAACCCAGGCCCTCCCACTCACCTACGTCCCATCCCAGGGCCCTAATAGAAGCGGAGTGGCCTGCCACTGGGTCAGCGGGGAAAATCCGACTGCAACACACTGGCCGGCTTGTAGTCAATGACACAGCTGAATCTGATTCGGCTTCCCTGGGCTCCTTCCTACACGACCATTCTTTGTGTACATGGGTTCCAGGGTTGTTGTTTGCTTCGGACCACGAAAAAGTTCAAGGAGCTGAGATTACAGAAAAGTCCCATAAAATGTAAAAGGGCTTAAAGCCAATGGGGTTCTCTCTCTCCCTCTTTCTCTCTCCACATACACCACATCTATCTATCTATCTATCTATCTACTCCCATACACCCCCTCTATCTATCTATCTATCTATCTATCTATCTATCTCCATACACCCCCATCTATCTATCTATCTATCTATCTATCCCCATACACCCCCTCTATCTATCTATCTACATACTCCCCCTCTATCTATCTATCTATCTATCTATCTATCTATCTATCCCCATACACCACATCTATCTATCTATCTATCTATCTATCCCCATACACCACATCTATCTATCTAATCTATCTATCTATCTATCCCCATACACAACCCCTCTCTCTATCTACCCCCATACACCCCCTCTATCTATCTAATCTATCTATCTATCTATCTATCTATCTATCTATCTATCTCCATACACCACATCTATCTATCTATCTATCTATCTATCTATCCCCATATACCACATCTATCTATCTACATACACCCCCCATTTATCCATCTATTTATCTATCTATCTACATACTCCCCCTCTATCTATCCCCATACACCCCCATCTATCTATCTATCTATCTATCTATCTATCCCCATACACCCCCTCTATCTATCTACATACTCCCCCTCTATCTATCTATCTATCTATCTATCTATCTATCTATCTATCGGGAAAGATGCTTGGGGCCTGTTTTTTTAGATAAGAATAAGGCAGTTAAAGGGGGTGCGTAGTGAGGGGAGGGGAGGGAGAGGGCTATTGTTTAAAAATCTTGGATTGATAGGATTGGTTCAGAAAATGTTCTACAGCTGAGTCATAGAATGCATTTTCCTGAACCAATCCTATCAATCCAAGATTTTTAAACAATAGCCCTCTCCCTCCCCTCCCCTCACTACGCACCCCCTTTAACTGCCTTATTCTTATCTAAAAAAACAGGCCCCAAGCATCTTTCCCGATAGATAGATAGATAGATAGAT
>NW_020694321.1:9312-13571 GCF_002925995.2 Terrapene triunguis
ATCTATCTATCCCCATATACCACATCTATCTATCTACATACACCCCCCATTTATCCATCTATTTATCTATCTATCTACATACTCCCCCTCTATCTATCTATCTATCTATCTATCCCCATACACCCCCTCTATCTATCCCCATACACCCCCTCTATCTATCTCTCTATCCCCATACACCCCATCTATCTATCTATCTATCTATCGGGAAAGATGCTTGGGGCCTGTTTTTTTAGATAAGAATAAGGCAGTTAAAGGGGGTGCGTAGTGAGGGGAGGGGAGGGAGAGGGCTATTGTTTAAAAATCTTGGATTGATAGGATTGGTTCAGGAAAATGCATTCTATGACTCAGCTGTAGAACATTTTCTGATTGGTCCGCCCGAGAGGCGGAGATAACCATGCTGTGGGCTGTGAGCCTTGGGAGCTCTCTCTTTTCCCGGGGGCAGCCGCAAGGATAAGTTCTCTTCCCCATCCCCACCCCACCCCCGCCCTCCCTTCAGCTTTCTATACTTTCCTTCTCTCACTAAGCCAAAAGGATCTCTTGCTGTTTTCTATACTCTCCCTCTCTCAGGTCTGGTCTACACTAGTCGTTTATTTCGGAATTAGCTGAGTTAATTTGAAAAAAAAATCATTCTGTCCACACGATCAAACCGTTTTCTTCGATTTAAAGGGCTCTTTAATCCGATTTCTGTACTCCACCTTGGCAAGTGGAGTAGTGCTTCAATCGAGATCGCAATCCCGGGTTAAAGGTATTGTGGACGCAATTCGACGTTATTGGCCTCCGGGAGCTATCCCAGAATGCTCCCTTGTGACCGCTCTGGACAACACTCTCAACTCCGATGCACTAGCCCGGTGGGCAGGAAAAACCCCGGGAACTTTTGAATTTCATTTCCTGTTTGGTCACCAGCAGCACAGGTGACCAGCAGCACAGTCCACCATCACAGGCGACCATGCAGAGTCCACCATCACAGGAGATCATGCAGTCCCAGATTCGCAGACGAGATTCAGCATGGTCCGAACGGGAGGTACTGGATCTCATTGCATGTTGGGGAGATGACTCTGTTATGGTAGAACTACGTTCCAAAAAAAGGAATGCAAATACGTACGCTAAAGTCTCCAGAGCCATGACGGAAAGAGGCTACTCCAGGGACACAGAGCAGTGTCATACAAAAATCAAGGAGCTCAGGCAAGCATACCAATAAGCCAGGGAGGCGAATGGGCGCTCTGGGTCACAGCCCCATACATGCCGCTTCTACTGTGAGCTGCATGTAATTATGGGGGGTGACGACACCACTACCCCACCACTGTCCGTGGATACCTCCAAGGGGGGAGTTGAACGGAGCGAGGAGGATGAGTTATTGGAGGACGAAGAGGAGGAGGAGGACAGTGCACAGGTGGCAAGTGGGGAATCCGTTTTCACCCCTAGCCAGGAACTATTCTTAACGCAGGAGCCAATAGCCCGCCCCCCCAACTCCCAAGGCGGGCTCCCAGACCATGACCCTGGAGAAGGTACTTCTGGTGAGTGAGCCTGATCAGAGCCACGCGGTGGGGGGCTGGGGGGAAACACAGCCACGCTGGGCTGTTCGCATTTAGTTTAAAGGGCTCATCCCTGCTCAGAGCCTCGTCAGAGCCACGCGGTGGGTGCGGGGGGCGGGGGGTTGTGTGAAGCAATCATCCCAGAGAGCCCGCAGGCCCTCCTTTTATATTGCAAACCCACCAGGCATTGCTTGCTATGGGAAAGGGGGCCCGGCAGTTTGAAAGCATTGAAATGAATGCGGAAGAAGCAGAACCCCGCGTGCCCCTAGGGCTTACCATGGCTGGCTGCAAGCTAAATTCTGTTGCCCGGCCATGTGTGATGTGCTGTGTACTATGAATTGCCCGTTTCACTGAGAAACAGTGTGTCCTTTGTTCTCTGAAATGTATCTTTTGAAATACTACCCTCCCTTTTTCTCCTCCCACAGGTGCAGATGTTTCAACGTGGCCCCTATCTACTCCATCCAAGAGGCTGGTCCAGATTAGAAGGTGGAAAAAACGAACTCAGGACAACATGTTCGCCGAGCTCATGCAGTCCTCCAGCATTGATAGGGCCCAGCTGAATGCGTGGTGGCAAACAATTGCGGAGTCCCATAAAGCATTACAGGAACACGAAGAGAGGAGGGACGCATGCGATGAGAGCAGGCAGGACGCTGTGGTCAAGCTCATGGGGGAGCAAACTGACATGCTGCACTGTATGGTGGATCTAATGCAGGAAAGGCAGCAAGACCACAGACTGCCGCTGCAGCCCCTGTTTAACCGCCCTCCCTCCTCCCCAAGTTCCATAGCCTCCTCACCCAGACGCCCAAGAACACGAGGGGGGAGGCTATGGGGACCCACACACTCAACCCCAGAGGATCGCCCAAGTAGCAGAAAGCTGGCATATGCAAACTTTTGATTTGGTTTCTGGACTTGTCCTTCCCTCCTCCTCCACCCCCATAACCCAACCCGCCCCCCATCTACCTTCTTATTTCTCTCAATGTGTTGTGCAACAAATAATAAACAACAGTTTTTAAACAATTGTGACTTTATTTCCTTTCATATATATAGGGGGCGGGTAACTTCAAGATAAACAAACACAACTGTCACACCGTACCCTGGCCAGTCATGAAACTGTCTTTCAAAGCTTCTCAGATGCGCAGCGTGCCCTGCTGCGCTCTTCTAATTGCCCTGTTGTCTGGCTGTGCGAAATTGGCCGCCAGACCAGTTGCCTCAACCTCCCACCCCACCATAAACGTCTCCCCCTTACTCTCACAGATATTGTGGAGCACACAACAAGCAGCAATTACAACTGGAATATTGGTTGTGCTGAGATCTAACCGAGTCAGTAAACTGCGCCAGCGTGCTTTCAAACGTCCAAAAGCACATTCTACCACCAACCTGCACTTGCTCAGCCTATAGTTGAACTGCTCCTTACTACTGTCCAGGGTGCCTGTGTACGGCTTCATGAGCCATGGCATTAAGGGGTAGGCTGGGTCCCCGAGGATAACTATAGGCATTTCAACATCCCCAACAGTAATTTTCTGGTCTGGGAAGTAAGTCCCTTCCTGCAGCTGTTCAAACAGACCAGAGTTCCTGAAGATGCGAGCGTCATGCACTTTTCTCGGCCATCCCACATTGATATCGGTGAAATGTCCCTTGCGATCCACCAGTGCTTGCAGCACCATGGAAAAGTACCCCTTACGGTTTACGTACTGGCCGCCCTGGTGTGCCGGGGCCAAGATAGGGATATGCGTTCCATCTATCGCCCTGCCGCAGTTAGAGAAACCGAGAGCATCAAAGCCATCCACAATGGTCTGCACATTTTCCAAAGTCACTACCCTTGATAGCAGCTGGTCAATGATTGCGTTGGCTACTTGCAGCACAGTAGCCCCCACAGTAGATTTGCCCACTCCAAACTGATTCCTGACTGACCGGTAGCTGTCGGGCGTTGCAAGCTTCCACAGTACTATGGCCACTCGCTTCTCAACTGTGAGAGCTGCTCTCATTTTGGTGTCTTTCCACTTCAGGGCAGGGGACAGCAAGTCACAAAGTTCCATGAAAGTGGCCCTATGCATACGAAAGTTTCGCAGCCACTGGGAATCAGCCCAGACCTGCAGCACTATGCGGTCCCACCAGTCTGTGCTTGTTTCCCGGGCCCACAAGCGGCGTTTCATGGCATGAACCTGGCCCAACGCCACCATGATCTCCCAATCGCCACATGACGTGCTTCTAGGAACGTAGGTGTCCATGTCCTCATCAGTATAGTAATCGCGCTGTCGTTGCTTCCTCACCCATTTTTGCGGATACTGCACATACTGCTGGATAATGTGCGAGGTATTTACAATGGTCAAGACTGCACCGGAGAGCTGAGCGGGCTCCATGCTTGCCGTGCTATGGCGCCTGCACGGGTAATCCTGGAAAAATGGCGCAAAACGTAGGATAGCTGTTCGGTTCAAGATGGCTGATAAAAGGTGGGAAATGGTTGCCTTCTGTAGCTTCCACATGAGCCCAGCACCGACAACATGTAGAAATTTGCTAGCGATGCAAGAATGGGGGAGCAGAGTTTGTGGCGGAAGCTGTGCTGCTCGGTTCACGATGGCCGAACAACGGCGGGAAATGGTTGCCTTCTGTAGCTTCCACTGGAGCCCAGCACTGACAACATGGAGACATTTGCTAGCGATGCAAGAACGGGAGAGCAGAGTTTGCGGCGGAAGCTGTGCTGCTCGGTTCACGATGGCCAAACAACAG
>NW_020694322.1:0-9560 GCF_002925995.2 Terrapene triunguis
AATCAGAACAGGGACTTTGGAAAGCAGAAATGACATAATACGTGAAATAATGTTCCTAACTACGGAAATAATGCAAGCAACAACAGCATGGATTCCGGTGCATATCAGAAGACCTGGAAATGAGAGAGCTGACAAAACAGCAAAACATGCTCTAAAAAATTAGGAGAGGGATCTTGAGATACCCTTAAGTAGACAAGAATTTAAAAGTGTGGCCATGGAGGAGCTTGCAAAGGAATAGCAAGAACTATGGACCAAGAAAACAAAAGGACGAAGGTTCTATGATGTATGCTCAAAAATCAAAGATAATACTATACTCCACAGTCACGACAGAAAAAGTGAAATAGTCATTTTTAGAGTGTTAGCAGGTCATTGTGCCTTAAATGATAAGTTAAACTTAGTAAAAAGACATAGATGGGCTGTGTAATCTGTACAAAACCACAGAAACAGTTGATCATGTTCTATGGAAAAAACGTTTCTTTATGAAATATTGAGTCTGCTTGGAATTAAAAACTTTTTTCTAAAGGGACTAATGAGAATGTCAGGGAAATGGAATAGTGCAAAAAAAAAAAAAAAAACACCCGGGCAAAGTTCCCTAAGGAAAATAGACTGGGTGACTGGATATTGGGGGGGGTGGGGGTGGGAAACTTGGCTAAAAACGAATGAAGAATGTGGCGGTCAAAGTTTTGTATGATGAGGTTGCTGCACCAAAAAACAAGGAAGAAGGGGGACTGCCAGGTGAGAGAGCCTGCAGCCACCCTATGGGAACAGAGCGATGGTAAGGAGGAAGCCCAGGGAGGAAGCAGCAGCCCTGAGATCCTAGTAGTTGAGGAGCAGAACAGACTGGCAAGCAGCTGGGAGGTAGTAGCTACTGGGTTGGAGCAGGCTCTTGGGGTGTGCAAGAGAGAAGGGTCAACTTAAAGAGGTTGTGGGGGAGATAGCCTGAGAAAGGCTGGATAGGAAGGAGCCCAAGGAAACAGCAGCAAGGAGTGGGACTGAGCATAGGCGTCGACTCCGTGGCTGCTCCGGGGCTGGAGCACCCACAGGGAAAAATTAGTGGGTGCTCTGCACCCACCAGCAACCAAGCTTTCCCCCCCCCACCGCGCTCCCCCTCCTCCGCCTCCTCCCCTGAGCGCGCTGCATCCCCGCTCCTCTGCCTACCTATCAGTGCTTCCCGCCTTTCCGTCGCCAAACAGCTGTTTGGCGGTGTGCTTGGAGGGAGGGGGAGGAGTGGGAACGTGGTGCACTCAGAAGAGGAGGCGGGGAAGAGGCGGGGCTGGGGCGGGGATTTGGGGAAGAAGTCGGAATAGGGGCAGGTAGGGGGCAGAGTTGGGGCGGGGACTTTGGGGAAGGGGTTGGAATGGGGACAGGACAGGGCAGGGATGGGAGGGGGCGGGACAGCGGTGGAGTCGGGGCAGGGCCCGGGGCAGAGGAGGGTCAAGCACCCACCGGCGGGAGAAGAAGTTGGCGCCTATGGGACTGAGCAGACTTGACTGCTGGTTATAGTGTCCCTGGGCTGGAACCCAGTGTAGTGGGAGGGCCCAGGTTTCCCTGTCTACCACTGGTAAGGTGGCGTGAACCAGGCGATGGGCAAAAGGACATTGGAAAGCCTTAAGGAAAGGGTGTGAGGACCAAGGGCTTGGAGTTAGAACAGTTCAGTTGATTGGCCCCGTGTTGAGCTTTGTATTACTCCGGAAGTAATCACGATGTGGCCAGAGGGCCAAGTTACAGGAAGAGAGACCAGACAGAGTGACCATTGGCTGGGGGTACCATATTGGGAGAGCGCCGTTATGCCATGCCTGGACATAAGGAGGTGCTCCTGCAGTGACAGAACCCCTTCCCAATTAATTAACTGAAGACAAAGTGGCATAGGTGCAAATCATCCCTAAGCAGGTTCCACTTGTGGAGTTGCCAGCAGATTATTCCTCCAGCTGGGGGTGGGGAGTGGTGGGTTTGCTGCCTCCCTGTGTGGGACAAAAAGGGGTTTCAGTCCCCAAATCCCAGGGTTCTTGTGAATATGCTGGATAACAGGACCATCTGTGTGGAAGCCCTGTGTGTTTACATTCCTTCTCTGGACTCTTCTCCAACTACCCTACCTGCCATGAACCCCAGAATCCCCCTTGGCCATCCTCAAGCGGGTTCCACAGCTGAAAGGGCTCTGTGAAAAAGTTAGGGGGTTTTTTGAGTTGATTCTTTCTATGCAGGGTTGAACTACCACCATCCTGCCCCAACACACAGCCATTCCTGATCCCACACCCTTAGGAGAAATGGGAGGAGGATGCCAATCAGACAGCACTGCCACCTTCTCAGATCTCCCACTAGGCTTTCTATCCCCTGTGCCTGGTATTAGAAGGAGGATTTGCAATTTTTCTCAGTTTGATATAAAACTCACTCAATGTGTAGTTCTGATATACATACTCTGACTGGATATCTCCAGTGCTGGTAGAAAAATCTGTAAAGTATGAAGAAATACCATGTTATCTATAACAAACATACATTTATCATCGGGGTAGTTAACATATCAGTAGGAAAACACACAATTATACACATTGCGAAATTTTGTACTGTTCCATGGCATCCTTATAAATATGTCCTCATCCCCTGTTATTTAATACATCTGTTTTCACATTCACTGTCAGAGGACCTGATCCAAACTCCTCTGAACTCAACAGAAGCCTTTTCACTTACTTCACTTACTCATTTCACTTATTTTCTCTGATCATTAAAACAAGCCAAGTTTTGAGCATGAGTATCTTGAGAGGTTCTATCTCCATTTTAATGATAATCTAAAGGCCATTTGCTCTATAATGCTAAGGAAGTGGATATAGTTAGTTCAGTGGATGATGCTGGGAGGGAAAGCTAAGGTTCAGAATTCTACACGGATACTTATATAGATACTTATATAGAGACTCAAGCTTATTTAGGGTCAGATCCTGACACCTTTACTCACACTGAGTAGTATCTTGGCAGCAGATTTTCAAAGTATTTAGGTGCTTAAAGATGGATAGGCAAGTTTACCTGCCTAAATACTTTTAAAATCTGGCCCTTCCTTCATTAGCCAGTTCCACTGAAATCAACGTGAGTGTCTGTGGAGTAAGGTGCTACCCAACCTAAAACTGGCCCCGTGATAGGGTGCACCTGGCCTTTGTGGCTCCCCACAGGAGGCCACAATGCTCTGCTATACCCTGCCCCACGAAGCAGTGAAGTGAAACAGAAAGGAGCAGCAAAGGTGAGTCCTCCAAGCTTGCCTAGAGAGGCTTCACGGAAGCAGCCAATCAGAGCCTAGCAGGCTCAGATAAAAGGACCTGCAGAGCCTTAAAAGGTTAGTTCCTAGCTGGGACTAGAGGTCAAGGGTGCTGTGCTCTTGAGGGAGAACCAGAGTTTGTTTCTTGCTGCATTTGCTTAAACTGGGTTTGCAGTGAGAGAGAGAACCTAAAATCCTTAGCTCTGAGGGAATAGTGACACTAGAAGAGGCCCAAGGAAGAAACAGCAACAAACTAAAATCAAGCAATGTGTACTGCTGTTTATAATGTCCGTAGGGTGGAACCCTGGAGTGGTGGGTAGGCCTGGGTTTCCCCTATCACCACAGTGGCATGAACCCCAAGAAGGGGACAGGGCTTATGTGAGAGCGAAAACAAAGGGCTCAGAGCTAGGGCTGAACATCCTAGTAGGGGCAACAGGACTGTTCATTTATTGAACTCTTTGCTACCCTGGAAGTGATTCATTTGGACTCAGTGACTCAGCCAGAGGGCCAAGTCATGGAAGACCCACCAAGGTCAGCCAGCACCAGAGGGCCAAGTCATGGAAGACCCACCAAGGTCAGCCAGCAGCTTGCAGGAGGCACCAGGTGAGAAAAGGACCGCAGTACCACACTCAGCTGCTAACAGGCACTCAAGACATGAGTGCCTCCCATCACAGGCCCTTATTTAAAAAATCCAACTTACCATCGAGTTTCAATATAAACCTTTTCTCTGTGCAGGAGTTCGTTGCTGGATGAATAACCTCACATCTGAACATTTTTCCATTATCAGATGCATTAATAGTAAATTGTGTTTTCAGTGTAGAGAAACATAAACCATTTTTTCCAATTTGAGTATCTATGTTATGGTTGTCTTTAGGTAACTCTGACCAGTCTTTATACCATGCAACTTTTATATTTTCCGGCGCAAAATCTGATATGGAAACTTCAAGACAGACAGTCTCATTGACCTTCAGTGATGTGGGTGTTGCTCTAATCTTAGAAACGGCAGGAGACTTTGCTAAAAAGAAGGGATAGTTTTCCATTAGAAACACAGTGAAGTAAAACACTCCTGGACACTATCAATGGGATTTATCAAGAAAAGATAATTAACCAGCAAAAGAGAAAATATTCACTTTTTTTTTTTATGGGACAGAGCACCTGGGCTTGATCCTGCACAAGGACACGTGCACAGTACTCTGCCATATAAGCACAGACTAAAAGTGCTAAGCAGAACAGAGAGAGCCAGGGAATCTGATCTTACATGAATGAGTTCTGCCACCAAATCACTTCTCTCCAGGAGCAGGAGTAAGGCCAAAGAGTGGCATGTGCTGCTAAGCACTTCATTAGAATAATGAGGATTGTGATTGAATAAATGTGTCAGGAACACCCATCTGTAGGGCCCTACCAAATTCATGGCCATGAAAAACATGTCATGGACTGTGAAATCTGGTCTTTTGTGTGCTTTTACCCTATACTATACAGATTTCATGGGGGAGACCAGTGTTCCTCAACTTGGAGGTCCTTAGGGGGGTTGTGGTATTCATAGAATATCAGGGTTGGAAGGGACCTCAGGAGGTCATCTAGTCCAACCCCCTGCTCAAAGCAGGACCAATCCCCAATTAAATCATTCAACAGATTTTTGCCCCATATCCCTAAATGGCCCCCTCAAAGATTGAACTCACAACCCTAGGTTTAGCAGGCCACTGCTCAAACCACTGAGCTATCCCTACACCCACCCCCCTTACTTCTGCACTGCCTTCAGAGCTGGGTGGTTGGAGAGTGGCAGCTGTTGGCCAGATGCCCAGCTCTGAAGGCAGCACCCCGCCAGCAGCAGCACAGAAATAAGGGTGGCAATACCATACCATGCCATCCTTACTTCTGTGCTGCTGCTGGCACTGGTTCTGCCTTCAGAGCTGGGATCCTAGCCAGCAGCCACCACTTTCCAGCTGCCCAGCTCTGAAGGCAGTACCACCACCAGCAGCAGACAGAAGTAAGGGTAACAGTGCCGCAACCCCCCCCCACCCACAACAACCCAGCCCCCCCCCCCCCCCACACACACACACACAGGCGCACACACACACTCCTTTTTGGGTCAGGACCCCTACAATGGAAACACCATGAAATTTCAGATTTAAATAGCTGAAATCCTGAAATTTACTAATTTTTAAAATCCTATGACCGTGAAATTGACCAAAATGGACCATGAATTTGGTAGGGCCCTACCCATCTGCAATCCATGTCCCACTCCCCTCAGAAAGGGGAGGTCGAGACTCTAAGGGTACGTCTACCTTACAGTTGGAAACACGCAGCTGACCCATGTCAGCTGACTCAGGCTCATGGGGCTCAGGCTGTGGGACTGTAAAAGTGCAATGTAGATCTTCAGACTTGAGCTGGATCCTGGGCTCCGGGACCCTCCTTTCTCACAGGGTCCCAGAGTCCAGGCTTCAGCCCAAGTCCAAACGTCTACATCACAGCTTTACAGCCCAAGCCCCAAGAGCCTGAGTTAGAGACATGCAGCTGGTCTGTGTCAGCTAACTGCAAAGTGACTATGCCCATTTACAGACAAGATACACGTTAGGAGAGACTTGAAAGAAAGGGGTGTCTCTTTATTTGTAACACATTTTCTAGGGGAAGGAATCCCAGATCTTTCTGAAACTTGGAATTTTAAATGGCTAGCAAAAGACAGACAAACCTTTAACTTCAGCCTGAGTTAATCCTAATTTCTGCCAACATGAAGCAATGCACAAGGTCCCAGAGGCAAAAAGTCACTCGGGGTGGGGTGGTCTGTAGAGGGAGTTCTATGGACTGCTGCTACACCAAAAGTAGCCAGCAATGGGGTATAGTCAAAGGTCTTCAGGTGCTCAAAGATGTAGATAAATGCTTCATTGGATTTATGAATGGGTCTGGCAGGTTAAGTGCCCAACTCCCACTGAAAAGCAATTGGAATTAGGCACTGATATCATATAGGTGCCTTCTGTAGATCTTACTAGGTTCTGCATCTTTAGGCACATATCTACCTTTGAAACTCTGGCCTTATATCTTTTCAGCAGACACCATCTATGGGACTCCCATGCAGTCCTGACTGGAGCCTAAACTGCTCCTGGCAAAACACAAATAGGGAGAGCAATAGCCAGGTGAATCTCATTGTTGCTAGAGGGTATAATTTACACCCTCCTGCACCATGGTTGGTGGATCTAGCCCTCTATCTGTAAAACATACTTTTTTCCTCATGCTCTAGGAAACTCATTGCTCTATCATAGACCCAGAGACTTGTTAAACATACCTGGGAGTTTTAGATACACATTTTTTCTAATGGGCTTTGTCAGAGTCTTGTGCATCACCATTACACCAATCTTTCTGCCATAATCTCGAGCAGAGGGTATTAGCTGAAGAGCAGAAGATGTGCAGAAAAGGCCCCTTGTATCCTGCTTTGGCTCTTGTACTGATGAACCCTTCTTGATTTCATCGTTCTCCTGAAACCACCGGACTTGAATATCGTTGGGATAGAAATCCATGATTTTGCAGGTCAGAGAAAGGGGTTTTCCATACTCCACATCATTTGGACTAAGAACAATACTTGTAATTCTTGGGAAACCTGCAAAAAGTGTTGAAATATATTTTATCTGCATAAACAAAATTAATATTCAAGAAGGTACTACTATTGTTTGTGTTAATGTTAAATATATACAGAGTAGAATGTGAAGTTGGTAGCTAGTGGGTCTGATACACAGGAAGTAACCAAAGGCTCAGGGTTATGGAAGTGACTGTGCTTTTGGTAGTTTAAACATATTTCAAGAATAACTTTGCACCCCCCATAAATACATGTGTATAACTGGCCAAGTGAAGTGAAGTCCTACACTCAATTTGATGACATTTCTCTGTTTTTTATCTGGATGTAATGCAAGAATTCTTAAATGCTGCATCTGCTTAATTCCAAAAGTTCAGGAAATGTTATAGACATCAGTGGGCAGAATGCAACTGATTTTGGTGAAAAATGGAAAATCGGAAAGTGGGATGCATGAAGATGGGCGCTAGCATCTGGTTAGCGTAGACAACAGCTTCAACCGCTTATCTAATTGTCTACAGATCCAACAACCAGTTGATGGCACTCATTAACACATTCCCGCCTAACTCCCCTTCCGCCATCTAAGCTCTGCCCATCTTCCCAATAAAGTTTAATATGGTGACCTATCTCCCAGAGAGAAGGGGGGGACTAAAAACAAACACAAAAATGGTAAGGGGGAAATAGAGTGATACCCAGAACCCTTGGCATGGGCTGGAAGAGGGGAGTAGGGAGCATGGAGGAATGAGAGTGCATCCAAAGCCTCTGGAATGGAAAAATGGGAGACCTTGGCAGAGGGCAAGGGGAAAAATGGGGAGCACACAGATCTTACCATGGGGGAGGGCTAATGGAGGGAGAAAACAGAAACCCTGGCATGGAGGAAGAATGGAGAACAATGGTATGGGCCTGGGGGGGATACAGACCCCTGACATAAGAGAGGATGTGAGGGTGCAGGGAGTCCCTGCAAGAGAGGGGGATGTAGGGGTGGCATACAGGGAGCTTGTGGTGGAGAATGGAGGGATGCAAGGGGCTGGTATGTGCAATGAGCTTGACCTACAAAAGCTATGAAGTTTGACCCCCTAATTTATATACCTCTCAGTAACTGTTCAGCTACGGAGCTTTTCTAAAAAAAATAGTTCCTTCTTTGCTTTTGGTAGAGCTCCCAGGAAGTTACTTCATACTTTGAGTCTTTAAAAAGACACGGAGAGGGAAATGTTCCATAACACCTAAGAGTGCTTGTTTTCTCGTTGTTGTTCATAAATTTTTCAAGCTTCCAAGAGTCTCTTAAAGCCTGAGATTGTTAAATTTGCCTAAGAGATTTGGACACCTAGTTCCCATTAAAATTACTGGCAATGCGGTATCCAGATCCTCTCAGTGGTTTTGAAATTCTCAATCTAAATCTTTCTTTACTGAGTATTTTTTCTCTACCTTGCACACACACTGGCTTGTTATTGTAGGGTTGCTTGTCAGAAATCTGTTGGCTATTGACACTGGGACAAGTAAGTGTTTTACTTGAATAAATTACTCTATGTTCTACCCTCTACATACAAGGGGAAGGGAGCAGATCCTTGTGGAGCCAGACTGAGTGGTGAAGAGAGCAGGAGCAGCATTTTCACTGCATGCTCACTCCTTATCCTCACACCACACCTCATCTCTGTGGGGGCAGGGTCTGTGGTGGGAGCTGTGCTATGGCAAAGATGCACCACACAGTATTCCTCCTGAGTCACTAATCAGATATCTCCAGGAGAGTTAATGCTGGTCCAAACAGCATCAACATCTGCTCTAGGCCTGTGCCCTTCCCATATAATGTAAAGAAGACTAAAGGAGAAAGCAGGAGTACCTTGCACAAAGAACAGACAATTAAATAGTCACCTTTTAACATGAGGGGATGGGACTTCTTTGTACTTCTGTTGCAATGGATGACTTCAATAGTGAACTCTACTGCATGGTCCTCAGGTTCAGGTGTAAATGTCACCTGGCTTACTCTGTGGTACAGATTTGTTGCTGTATCAAGTTGAGGGTCCTGGGTTTTAATTGCAGCCTCGGTGAGTTCTTCAAAGCCTCTCATCCAGCGCACCTGACACTCTGCTGGGTGGTAATCTGTCACCTGGCAAGATAATGTGACGGCCTCCCCACTCTCAGGGATACTGGGCTCACATACAATATTTGAGACTTTTGGAGTAAATACTGCAAATAAAACAACAAATAGGGCAAAAGTAAAATGATTAGGAAGTGAAAGAGCACAGAAGTAAAAGTAGAGACTTTCCACTGTTACTTGCAGTATTGTTGTAGCCATGTTGGTCCCAACTATTAGAGACAAGGTGGGTGAGGTAATATCTTTATTGGACCAACTTCTGTAAGAGAAAGAGACATGCTTTTGAGCTACATAGAGCACTTCTTCAAGTCTGGCTTTTCCCAGACTCAACTAGGCAAAAGTAGAATGATTAGGCGGTTGAGAGAAAACAGAAGCAAAAGTACAGACCTTCCGCTGTGTTTTTATTAATTAGAAATTCACAATAGCTCACAATACTTCCAATGAGAGCAAAGATCTTAATGGCTGTATGTGAGCAAAAGGAGAGGAAGGAGAAAAATAACAGGAAAATAGGAATGAAAATGGGAATAAAACTGAGGGGAAGAGGTAGAGACTCTAAATGATATAATTCTGTAAAAAATTGCACATCCTGTCTCTCAGAAAAGAAGTGTTACCTCTATGAAAGTCTCTTTCATTATTTGATGTCTTATTTTATTTATATATATATA
>NW_020694323.1:0-1373 GCF_002925995.2 Terrapene triunguis
AACAAAAGTTATCATCACAATCTGCCGTGATGGCCAGGCTCTCCTTCTCGCATCTCCCACACCCCAGGGCTCTACCCTGAACCCCCTTCCCATGATGTTGTCAGCTACAATTAGAAAGCACCCCACTGCACCTGCACCCAACATAGTCACTCTGCACAGGAGACTCTTGTCCCTTCCACTGGTCTTAACCCCACAGAGCCCCTGGCCCAGCTAGGATGCACCTTATTTTTCTTTAGTACTGGGGCTCTCGTCCTTCCTATCCCTCTTGGACTCCATCTGTGAGAGAGGACTGGGAAGTGTTACAGACACAGAGACCCTCCCCCAGCTCTCTCTGCGCCCTGGGCTCACACCTGGTTGTCTCCCCAGTCCTTGGTGCTGTCCAGCATGTCTCCCTCCACAGAAGTCACCTGATGTCATCTTAGACTCCATCTTCATATTGCTCTTCTCCTTCCCAGAACTCCTGCTCTGCTCCTCAGACCTGTCTGTCCTCAACTCTGCAGGCAGAGGGGAAGGGGCATCATGGGAACACACACGCCCCATTCCAGACACCACATGGCATCCACAGGGCTACCAAACCATGTCACCTTGTGCCAAAAACCACACCCCACCCCAAGGGAGCAAAATGCCTTTGTGAGCCCAGCACACACATACACACCAAGCCCAGCCAAATTGGGAGCTTGCCCCCCCTCCCCGGGCCTCATGGATGGAGAAGTTTGGTGGGCAGTGGGGGCCCCGAGGGACTGGCTCAGGGTGTGAATGAGGGACTGGGATATATGTGGGGGCGGGACTGTGGGGTTGGGGTGTCCAGGAGGACCCAAGGTAAGGGACTAGGGGGATTAGGGGTAGAGGAGAGTAGGGTTACCAAGTGCACTGTGGGACTGGGGGATTTAGAGAGCCCAGAGAGGACGGGTGAGGCAGGTTGGAGGGCCCCACGGGGGCTGAAAAGGGGAATCCGGCAGGTTGGGGGGTAGCAGAGAGTGGAGATAAGGAACTCGCACACTGGGGATGGAGAAGGCAATGGGGTGACAGGGACGTGGGGCCCAGCACTGGAGAAATGGGCTGGAGTTGATTGGGGTGGGGTGGGAGGAGGACGCTGGGGGAGGCAGCACATTGGCAGGGCAAAGGGAAAGGCCTTGGAGAGAGGACAAGGTGGGGGAGGGGAGCACTGGGGATGACGGGGGGCTGAGGGTGAACTAGGGGGAGTTTGGGGAGCAGGACTGAGGGGTCCCCACGGGCACAGGGCGGGCCTGAGCGCAGTTGGTGGTTGGGGGGGACGGGGCAGGTTTGGGGCTGAGGGGGATGTCACGGCTCTAGGTAGCAGGGAGCAGGTGGGGGAGGGGGGCAGGGGGTGGATGGGGTGCAGGGCAGGGCGC
>NW_020694324.1:0-1289 GCF_002925995.2 Terrapene triunguis
TGTGGTGTGGTGTGTAGTTGCTGGTGAGTATTTGTATCCTCTGATCCCACTGAGGAATACCAAAAGAAACTACACCATCTGCTCAAGAAATTCCCAGCTACAGTACGGGAACAAATCTACATGGACACATCCCCAGAACCCCGACCAGGGGTATTCTATCTGCTACCCAAGATCCATAAACCCGGAAACCTTGGACGCCCCATCATCTCAGGCATTGGCACTCTTACAGCAGGATTATCTGGCTATTTGGACTCTCTCCTCAGACCCTACGCTACCAGCACTCCCAGCTATCTTCGAGACACCACCCACCTCCTGTGGAAACTGCAATGCATTGGTGTTCTTCCTGAAAACACCATCCTGGCCACCATGGATGTAGAAGCACTTTACACCAATATTCCACATGAGGATGGACTACAAGCTGTCAGGAACAGTATCCCTGATGAGGCCACAGCACGCCTGGTGGCTGAGCTTTGTGACTTTGTCCTCACCAACAACGACTTCAGATTTGGGGACAACTTATACCTTCAAGTCAGTGGCACTGCTATGGGTACCCGCATGGCCCCACAGTATGCCAACATTTTTATGGCTGACTTAGAACAACCTTTCCTCAGCTCTCGTCCCCTAGTGCCCCTCCTCTACTTGCGCTACATTGATGCCATCTTCATCATATGGACCCACGGAAAGGAGGCCCTTGAAGAATTCCACCTGGACTTCAACAATTTCCACCCCACCATCAACCTCAGCCTGGACCAGTCCACACAAGAGATCCATTTCCTGGACACTACAGTGCAAATAAGCGATGGTCACATAAACACCACCCTATACCGGAAACCTACTGACTGCTATACGTACCTACATGCCTCCAGCTTCCATCCAAGACACATCACACGATCCATTGTCTACAGCCAAGCCCTAAGATACAACCGAATTTGCTCCAACCCCTCAGACAGAGACAAAGACCTACAAGATCTTTATCAAGCATTCGTAAAACTACAATACCCACCTGGAGAAGTGAGGAAACAGATTGACAGAGCAAGACGGGTACCCAGAAATCACCTACTACAGGACAGGCCCAACAAGGACAATAACAGAACACCACTGGCTATCACATACAGCCCCCAGCTAAAACCTCTCCAGCACATTATCCACTATCTACAACCTATCCTGGAAAATGATCCTTCACTCTCACAGACCTTGGGAGGCAGGCCAGTCCTCGCTTACAGACAACCCCCCAACCTGAAGCAAATACTCACCAGCAACTACACACCACACCACAGAAACACCAACCC
>NW_020694325.1:0-3910 GCF_002925995.2 Terrapene triunguis
TCATGTGCCAGCAATGCCCCTCTGCCATGTACATTGGCCAAACCGGACAGTCTCTACGCAAAAGAATTAATGGACACAAATCTGACATCAGGAATCATAATACTCAAAAACCAGTGGGAGAACACTTTAACCTGTCTGGCCAGTCAATGACAGACCTGCGGGTGGCTATCTCACAACAGAAAAACTTCAAAAACAGACTCCAACGAGAGACTGCTGAGCTGGAATTGATATGCAAACTAGACACAACCAACTCAGGATTGAATAAGGACTGGGAATGGCTGAGCCATTACAAACATTGAATCTATCTCCCCTTGTAAGTATTCTCACACTTCTTATCAAACTGTCTGTACTGAGCTAGCTTGATTATCACTTCAAAAGTTTTTTTCTCTTACTTAATTGGCCTCTCAGAGTTGGTAAGACAACTCCCACCTGTTCATGCTCTCTGTATGTGTGTATATATATCTCCTCAATATATGTTCCACTCTATATGCATCCGAAGAAGTGGGCTGTAGCCCACGAAAGCTTATGCTCTAATAAATTTGTTAGTCTCTAAGGTGCCACAAGTACTCCTGTTCTTTTTGCGGATACAGACTAACACGGCTGCTACTCTGAAACAGTTTATCTGTTTGTACCAAGCCCCATGTGCCTCAGTAGTGGGGCTCATGCCACTTTACAAATAAAATAATGCAGTAACAATGTTCTTGTATTTTTGAATATGAGCTTTCCTGATGGGAAAGTTCTAGTTTTGCTCAGAAAATACTGAAATATTTGAAAGGGCTTGAAGTTGCTCAGGTGCCATTTTAAATAAATTTCTGAGACCAATTTTTTACTCCAATATGCAGAGTTTATGGAGAGTTCAGGAGAAGCAGATTTTCTTTCCAAGGTCTTTTTCTTAACTGCACACAAATCTAGGCTTTCTGTGAGACTTAATTTACTTACTACTTATGGGAAGGGAGTTATTTTAAATATAATGGTTAACTTGCACTAAATTATAAATCAAATACTTGATGCCATTTTACCACAAATTGAAAAGGTACAAGAATCAGTAGAACAAACTGAAAGAATCAGATTTACAGGGAACAAGTCTCGTTAGAGAATAGGATCATACATATTAAAATTGATCTACAGCTCTCTAGGACCCTATTCAATACAGCAATTCAAAATAATCTTGCTATGCATCAGAGGTTGTAAACACTGGACATTAAACTCAGGGCTTTCATCCTTCATGTATTAGGTTTAAAAGAGGGTGTAGAAAGGTGATCCTCTTTTGTTTTTCTTCCTGTTTTACTAGACAGGATTTTAAATGTGAAACTCAAACCTTTGGTAAACATTGAAAAAGCTTTTCGCCTATGAACATTTAGAAATTTATTGAAGCAAATGGGATCAAAGTGGACTCTCCTCGCTTTTTTGTTGTTGTTAATTGAGCATCCTCATGACGCAATCTGAAATACCCAAATGCTGTTGTTTCCTGGCAGCTCATGGACTCACAATTTAGAAGAAAAACCACAGTTCATATTTCCTATTATGCTGTTGTCCTTCCTCCCCATCATTGTTGGTCACCCTCACATTTCACCATGTTTAAAATTAGATTGCAAGATCTTTGGATTACTTATTATTTGTGTTAGAATAGTGCCTGGAGGCTCTGGTCAGGATCGGGGTCCTAGTGTGCTAGGTACTCTGCAGATACGTTAGTAAGAGACAGTCTTCTTCCTGAAGAATTTACAGTCTAATTTAAGGTAGCACAATAAATGGTGTAATGAAGAATTGGAAGAAATAGGGGAAGGGAGGGTGAGGGTAACTTTGATCTAAACACATGGTTAGATTGACCAGCAGCTATACATACAGTTAAAGGATATCTTTTAAAAAATGTATAAAATATAATTAATTAAATCAAAAGGTATAATCCCTACTTGCCATCTATCCAGTCACTATGATTAAGGCTAAGATTTAGTCATGGGTATTTTTGGTAAAAGTCATGGAATAGGTCACGGGCAATAAATAAAAAATCACAGCCCGTGACCTGTCCATGACTTTTACCAAAAATACCCATGACTAAATCTCTACTTCTGGGGCCCCACTGTTCTGGGGACCACTGCCCCAGGGACTGCTGCTCCCAGGGACCACTCTCTGGATGGCCTCCGGGTGCCCCTGGGGCTACTGCTCCAGTCGCCCCGGGACTGCTGCTGCTTGGGCAGTCCCTGGGACCAGCTGCAATGGCTGCTGCTCATGCGGTCCCCGGAGGCAACTTCCCAGGGCCACCCGAGTAGCGGCTGGTGTGGCTGGCTCTGGGGTGGCCCTCGGGACCGCTGCTCTGGCACTTCCCGAGACTGCCCCCCAGGACCGCTGTTCAGGCTTCCTGGGGCTTCCCAAACAGCAGCTGGTGCGGCTGGCCCCAGGGACCGCCAGAGCAGCTGGCCCTGGGTTGCTCCAGCAGTGGCTGGTGCGGCTGGCCATGGAGCGCCCGAGCAGCTGACCCTGGGGCCAGCTGCTCAGGTGGCCCTGAAATTAGCCGCGCCAGCCGCTGCAGAAGTCGTGGAAAGTCACAGAATCCGTGACTTCCTCAACCTCCATGAAAGAATTGCAACCTTAATGATGTATGGCTCTTGTCTTTCTATGTTTCTGTAAACCACCTAGCCCACCTTCAGGCAGTGTAATAAGGTGACTATGTTTAAAAATAGCAACGTCTTTCTCAATAGTGTATTTAGACACTTCACTGTGGACTTGAGTTTAAGAATTTGATTTTTACTCCTGCTATACCTGCAGAGTCAACATACCTAAGAGTGACGGAACTGAATTCTGTTCTTCCTTTTGCTTCAGATGCAGTATTGTTTGTTAAATTCCAAAGCTAGTTGAAGACACTCGTGTTATATAGGTGATTGGGGACATAATCTGAAGACAGTGGGGTTGCATGGAGGTAATTGTTGAAGGCATAACTTAATTTAGCCCTGCAGGACCATTATTACAAGTAATAAAGCAATCTGCTTTGCAGCACAACTCTCATCTTGAGGACAATATGGCCCTGCTTCTGGTTGTTAGACTAGTATTTAATATTTCTCCAAATTCTTCCACCTCTTGTTTAGAAATGGGCACCAGTAGTCCCAAAAGGGTTTCCTGAGGATGTAACGCTTCATATTACAGTGTTTGTTGCTCCATGACTAAAGGAGAATTTCTCATCGCTTGTTGCTGGAATGGCTTTTTGTATGGTCCATAATGATTATTTTTTTAGTTTCCCTCCTTCCCCCTTGACGTTTGATCTTTTATCCACTCTATTGGAACTGCTTAAAATCTTTGGAGAAACATAGGACCAGTTTCAATAATGGTTTACACCATCATAAGGTCTCTGGTGGTAAAACTCCTTCACAGGGGGAGTGAGTTATGGCAATGCAAAGTGGCTACAGTCCATTTTCAGATGGTTGTGTTTTTATGGGAGTGGAGGGAGGGGGATTCACTGTGACCCACAAATGTGAGTGATGCTGTCTGAAAATTAACATGCTTTGACTGTGGGAGACTCTCTGCCTCTGTGAGGAAGGATCTGCCTACAGTTTTCCAGTGGAATTGAAAATATCCTTCCTTCCAGCAGAACATTTGCAGACGAAAGCAATTGCAACATTACCAGCCCTCCACTGATCTAGATCTCCCCTACAATGGCCAGGTCTTTATTTTGTTGCATCTAGCTTGGTGCTTATATATAGTTACTTGCAACTATATTATCTGGAACATTTAGTAACACAAGTATTAATTGACAAAATGCACTGTTCTTGACATACTTTGATCTGCTATGCAAATCTGTGGTGCTTGCTACTTTTGTCAGCTCAGGGGTTTTCCAGGAATAGCAAAAATACCCTCTGACATTAAAAGAAATAAAATTTATTGATCCTGATAAAGATTTTTGTTTGAGTTGCACTTAATC
>NW_020694326.1:0-2748 GCF_002925995.2 Terrapene triunguis
GAAATTGAGCTTCCGATGGGAAACCCCCGCAGGAACCACTCCCGTATCGATCAATCCATGAGCCGGCCCACAGACCCTAACACCATCTAGGACAGGGGCGGGCAAACATTTTGGCCTGAGGGCCACATCGGGTTTCCAAAATTGTATGGAGGGCCGGTTAGGGGAGGCTGTGCCCAGGTGTGGCCCGGCCTCCGCCCCCTACGTCTCGCCCCCCGCCGGCCCCCCCGGGCCCCCCGCCCCCCCCCCCCCCCCCCCCCCCCCCCCCCTCCCTGCCTGGCCCCCCGGGACCCTGTCCCCATTCACCCCCCTGTTCCCCCCTGACTGCCCCGACCCCTGTCCACACCCCAGCCTCCTGACCAGTACCCCAAACTCCTCTGCCCTCTATCCAACCCCCCCGCTCCCTGCCCCCTTACTGCGCCACCGTGTTAGCTGGAATTGCCTGGGTCAGTCAGTGTGGGGCCGAGCTAAGAAGAAAGCAGGGGCCCAAGTTGAGCTGGGGAGCAGGGCCGGGCCAGCCAGAGAGGCCAGAAAATGAGCCCAGGAATCAGGTCAGAGCTGGGAGCAGAGTCACAGAAGCAGCCCACAGAGCAGACCTGTGCTGGGAGCAGAGCTGCAGCAACCGGAGCCAGAGAAGCAATCCAGGGAGCTGGAGGCACAGCAGCCTGGAGTGGCCAATATTAATTTTTAGAATCCTTGCGGGCCCCCAACTTCTGCACTCAAAGTGCCAGAGTGGGAAATCAAGTGTGGATACTGGTACTCAGAACTCCTGAGTTCTATCCCCAGCACTGGGAGGAGAGTGGGGTCTGGTAGTTAGAGTGGAGTGTATATTAATACTCGGAACTCCTGGTTTCTACCCCCAGCACGGGGAGGAGAGCCATGTCCAGTGGTTAGAGCAGTCTCCAGCACTAGGAGGAATGTGGGGGTCTAGTGGTTAGAATAGGGAAATGAAGAGTCATGACTCCGGGGTTCTAATCCTGGCTCTTGATTTGGAGTGGTTCCTCATTTACTTTTCACCCACATAGCAGAGAAGACACTTTGCATGTTCAGTGCCCTTTGCAAACACGGTCACTGCCCTGGGAAGAAGACAGGGGAGTAAGCAGACTCCAAAGTTCCTACCAATTGCTATTAAGCCACTAACCACATGAAGACAGGATCAGGGCAACTCCTGGCTGTCAATTCCCTTCTCAGTCCATTGTACTAAGGATGTAATACACTGGCATTGTGGGTGTGGTCATGTCACTCTCTAGTTCAGGGGTGGGCAAACGTTTTGGGCCGAGGGCCACATCTGTGTGGGGAAATTGCATGCAGGGCTTGGGCAGGGGGTTCGGGTTCAGGAGGGAGTGCGGGGTGTCGGAGTGGGTGCGGTGTGCAGGAAGGGGCTCAGAGCAAGGGATTGGGGCAGAGGAGGGGTGCGGGGTGTATGAGGGGGCTCAGGGAAGGGGGTTGGGGTGCAGAAGGGGTGCGGACTGCAGGAGGGGGCTCAGGGCAGGGGGTTGGGGTGCAGCAGGGAGCTCAGGGGGTTGGGGTGCAGGAGGGATGTGGGGTGCGTCAGGGGGCTCAGGGAAGGGGGTTGGGGTTCAGGAGGGGTGCGGGGTGCAGGCAGAGGGCTTAGGACAGGGAGTTGGGGGGTGGGGTGCAGGCGGGGTTTGGGCTCCGGCCCGGCGCCGCTTACCTAAAGCGGCTCTGGGGTGGCAGCAGAGGGCACCGGGGCCAGGGCAGGCTCCCTGCATGCCTGCCCTGTCCTCCGCCCCGCGCCGCTCCAGGAAGCGCTGCAGCCCCTGGGGGAGGGGGGTTGGAGGGCTCCCCGTGCGCTGCCCTTGCTGCGCCTCCAGGTACCTCCCCCGAAGCTCCCATTGGCCGCGGTTCCCCCTTCCCAGCCAATGGGAGCTCTGGGGGGCGGTGCCTGGAGGAAAGGACAACGCACGGAGCCCTCTGCTCCCCTGTCTGGGGCCTGCAGGGATGTGGTGCTGGCCATTTCTGAGAGCGGCGCGGGGCCCATGGCACCACGGGGGGGGGGGGGGGGAGATCCAAAGCCCTGAAGGGCCGGATCCGGTCCGCGGGCCGTAGTTTGCCCACCCCTGCTCTAGTTGCAGAGCCCCAGGACTACTACAATCGCTTGCTCATTACTCATTGCTAAGCTTAGACCAAGTAGCAGGAGATGTTGTGTGTTTCCCAGCTGACGCAGCTAAGACAGCAGGTGAGCTGTAAGGCCGTCCAGATGTTAGCAAACTGGCATGCAAATAATCCGATCTGCAAATACTGGGGCATGCAATTAAACACAGTGGTATGACATGCCAATAAACCAATATGCAAAAGAAATTGGTATGCAAATCAGCAGCATGCAGCAAAGCTAATGGGGTTCTTCCAGCTTTATTCTGAGCGCAGTAACAGCAGCTTCTAGCCCCTGATACTAAGGCACTGCCTTTCACTGAAAATCCCCATAGGTTTCCCCTTGTTTGCAAATTGCAGCAGGGACCTGTTGCCCAATAAATCCTTCCTCGGTCGAGTATTGAACCCAGTTCTTTATCCAGCCGAAATCACAGTCCACCCATGTGTTTGTTCAATAACAGGCGCAGGTTGTCTGTGGGTTGGAGGGTCAGGGCCATGTTCATCTGAATCTATCTAATATTAAATTATTCAGTGTGAAAGGTGGAATTTTCCAGAAGCCTGTGTCTGAAATTCAGCAAGTGTGCCATGAAGCGTGCAGTCCCCGGATATTTCACGCAGCAGCTACAAGGTGGCTCGCTA
>NW_020694327.1:0-3448 GCF_002925995.2 Terrapene triunguis
CTCAGTGGCACCCCAGCACATCAGGTGACACCCCAAAGGGCCCAAACCATCACAGTACCAACCTGAGAGAGTCGCTTTTTATCAGCCATGAGGGCGAGCGACGGAGGGAGGGGGCGGAGAGGAGCGAGCAGCAGACAGGGTTTGGGGGGGAAAGAGGCAGCGTGGGGGGCAGGGGCGGCAGCGGCCCCCCCCACACACACTTTTAGGGAGCTTCCACCGCTCCTGATCCACAGCCCCTCTCTATCCATGTCCTGGGCACCCCACTCCTGCCGATGCACCTCAGTCCTGACCTGGAGCCCCTCCTGCTGCCCCTGGCCTGGGTTCCCTCCAGCATGCGTCTCAATCCTGACCACAGCCCCTGCTATCCCAGGCCTGGGCTCCCCCCCCCCCCCCCCCGCTACCATTGCACTTTAGTCCTTATCCGCAGGACCCTCTACTGCTGCCACCGGGGATCCCCTCCCCGCTAGTGCTGCAGAGCTGGGGCAGAGTCCAGTTCTGCCGTTGCCCGTCAGTCCCGTCCCCAGCCAGCAGGCAGAAGATGCCCATCTTGCCAAAGTCTGTGCAAGCAGCGGGGACTCGGAGGGAGACTTAGGGCCTAAAGAGGATTCCAGAGGCAAGTGGGATGCCACAGCCGCCCTGATATGCAGCATTGGCTACCAGGCCCCATACCTGCACCCCTCTCCTTCTCCAGCACAGACACACCCCGAGATCCCTGCGTGGCTGCTGTTCTCTCTCCTGGCCCTGTGGGCTGACAGCCAACAGGGAAGGCGGCTCCGGCTTACCTGTGGGATGCTGCCAATATTCTTCCTCAAAGTGTGTAGAGTGGCTGGCACGGCACGGGCCCCGGGCTCCATCTGCTCCTTCACCCGCTGGTTGGCAATGAAAGCACAGATAACGCCGGCCCTGTGGGAGACGAGGCCAAAGTGGGTCACCTATGCTTAGTGCTCCAAAGAGCGACCAAATCTCCTATTGTCCCACAGCCCTCTGACATGCAATGGGCCAGAACCAACCCCATAGACTGGGGGGGGTGGGTCTTCAGATCCAGCTCTTGGCTTCATGGCTGGTCCAAACCCAGTCCCCAGGTCTATGCAAATGACCCCAGACCTTGTCCTGGTTCAGAGGCTCATCCCAACGCTGTATCTCAGCTGTTCTCGGTGCTCTCATGAGCGGGGCAGAGGTGAAGGGGAACAGGGACCCAGGGGCAGGTCAGTGGGGGATGACAGGGTGAGAACAGGGGGAACGGGTCACTGGAGGTTGCTGGGGTGAGGGGAAAAGGGGGTGGGGCTCGTCATGGATGGGTTGAAAATTCAGGGTTTCAGGCCATGTTTTTCATATGCAGCCTCTGATTTGTGGTGCCTCCGTTCCTGGGTGCCCTATGGCCAGAAGGGGACCGAGCCCCTGCTGTGATAGCCAGGGTGCCCTTACCCCAGATCCTCTCCTGCACGGAGGACCCCAATGCCCCTTTTCCCTCGGCCCCTGACATGCCAGCCCCAGTGCCCAGGAAATGCCCAAGGGGAGATTAGCCCCCAGTGGCACCCGCCTTACGTGGAAAGACCAGCCCTGCCCCCACGTGGAGCCCTACAGTACATTGTCCCCTCATGGTGCCCCCTGGACTAGCTCCCACGTCCCATCCCCAGTGAGCAGCCCATCCGCCATCTCCGCTCCCCACCATCCATCACACACGTGCCTGACCCCCGTACCCTCCCAGCCCGGCGCTGGCCTCACTCACAGGAGGATGGCGGTGGTGAGGGAGAGGCAGAATGTGAGGACGTTGCGCTGGCAGGTGAGGGAGCGGCGGTCGGCCTTGATGCGTCCCCCACAGCGCCGGCAGCGCCGGCAGCAGCAGAAGCACAGACCAGTCGCCGGCACCGCCACGAAGAAGAGCGCAGCAATCATGGCACAGACGACATAGCCAGCCTGGTAGCGCACCACCTGGGGGAGCGAGCAAGGGCCTCCTCAGGGGGGTACTGCCCATGGCTCCCACCCATCCCCTACGCCCTTCCCTTGCCCCTGCTCCTCCCTCCCACCCCCGCCCTCCCATGCCCACCCCCACACCCTTGCCCCACCCCATCCATCCCCTCTGTTCCCCCACCCACCCCCGCTCTACCACGCCAACCTCCACACTTAGGATGACCAGACAGCAAGTGTGAAAAATCGGGACAGGGGGTGGGGGGTAATAGGTGCCTATATAAGAAAAAGCCCCCAAAATCGGGACTGTCCCTATAAAATCGGGACATCTGGTCACCCTATCCACACTCCTTGCCCCGCCCCCACCCATCCCCTCTGCTCCCCCACCCACCCCTGCCCTCCCACGCCCACCCTTTGCCCTGCACCCACCCCCACAGCCCCTTGCCCCGCCCCCACTAGTCCCCCATGCCCTCCCCATGCCGCACCTCCCCACCCATCGCCGCCTTCCCACACCCACATCCACGCCCTCCCCTTGCCCTGCTCCCCCACCAGTTCCCCACTCCCTCCCCTTGCCTTGCCCCCCACTTACTCCTTGCCCCAAACCTTCCCTCCCAATCACCCATGCCTTCCCCTTGCCCCATCTCTCCCATGCCCTCCACCTCACCCTTCTGACACCACCCCGTACATCTCCCCCTGCCCCGCATTTCACTCAGCCAGCCCCATGTGTACTTGCCCTCGGGCCCATCCTTCACCCGCCCTTCTTCCCCCCCCCTCCCCCCGCCATAACCCAAGGAAATCCTGGTGTCCGCCGGGCCACAGGTGGGTCACCAGAGGAGTGAGTGAAGCGGGGCCACCCAGGACAGGTACGAACCCCACCCCTGCTCACCTGAGAGCTTCTGACTGACGACGGCTCGTTCAGGGCCACCCGGAGCAGCTCTGTGAAAACAAAACCAACGTCCCGTCGAACTCCCGAACCCAGTCGCCTTTCCCCCTCCTTGCCTTCCCCCTGCTACCACTGCCCTGTCAGGATGAGCCAAGCTGCCCATCAGGATGCTCTTCCCCTCCATCTTGTGCCCAGCGGTGGGGCCCAGGTTTCCCAAGGAACTCGGAGCCGGCCGGGCTCACAAGCCACCGTCAGGGCCAGAATTTCAGGCACGCGCCATACCAGAGCGGGGCGAGATTTTTGTCTGCTCCTCTGAGTGGACACTGTGCATGCCTCTTACTCTGGCACTGGGGGGGGTTCCCTGAGTTGCCCCAGGGCTCTCTGCCCCCCATCTGGCTCACCTGTGGGGAAGGGGTTCTGCTGGACCACATCCAGGTAGCGCCGGACGACGCTGTAGAGCGGATCCAGTGAGCTCGGGACCCGGTGCTGGGCGGGGACCCGCTGGTCTGCGCCTATCTCCATGAACTGGTGGACGAGGAGGGGGTTTCCAGGTGGACATTGCTGGGAGCGAACTGGATCCAGGAGAACCCAGGCTAAGGCCAGAGACACGTGCAGAGGCAGAGCAGAGGCTGAGCCCCGGACGCCTCTGGGCTGAGG
>NW_020694328.1:0-1043 GCF_002925995.2 Terrapene triunguis
CAGTCCACTGAACTGCATTTGGCTGTTTCTTTCTGGTTAGGTCTGTCAGCGGGGCGGCGATTTGGCTGTAGTGTGGTACAAATCGCCTATAATATCCGGCCAAGCCTAAGAAGGATTGGACCTGTTTCTTGGACTTTGGAACCGGCCACTTTTGGATAGCATCCACTTTGGCCTGTAGGGGATTTATAGTTCCTTGACCCACCTGGTGCCCCAGGTACGTCACTCTGTTTTGGCCTATTTGACACTTTTTAGCCTTAACAGTTAGTCCTGCCTGTCGGATGCGCTCGAAGACTTTTCCCAGGTGCTCCAGGTGTTCTGTCCATGAATCAGAAAAAATGGCCACATCATCGAGGTAGGCAACTGCAGATTCTCCCAATCCCGCTAAGAGCCCATCTACAAGTCTTTGGAAGGTGGCGGGTGCATTTCGCAACCCGAAAGGGAGTACATTGAATTCATACACCCCTGCCTGCGTGACGAAGGCGGACCTTTCCTTAGCGGGTTCATCTAGTGGTACTTGCCAGTACCCTTTGGTTAAGTCTAAAGTAGAGATGAATTGGGCATGTCCCAATTTTTCCAATAGCTCATCTGTGCGTGGCATTGGATAGTTGTCAGGACGAGTTACAGCATTTAGCTTACGGTAGTCCACGCAAAAGCGTATTTCCCCATCTGGTTTGGGAACTAGAACCACTGGAGATGCCCATGCACTGGAAGAGTGGCGGATTATACCCATCTGTAGCATGTCCTGGATCTCCCTTTGTATAGCAGTTTGGGCATGAGGTGACTCCCGGTAGGGTGGGGTTCTAATTGGCTGAGCATTACCTGTGTCAATGGAGTGGTATGCCCGTTCGGTCCATCCTGGAGTGGCTGAGAAAATCGGTGCAAAGCTTGTGCACAGCTCCTTGATCTGCTGTCGCTGCAGACGTCCCAGGGTCGTGGAGAGGTTCACCTCTTCCACGCCACCATTCCTTTTTCCTTCGTAGTAGACACCTGCCGGCCACTCCGCGTCATCTGTTTCCTGGGCTGTAAACTGGCAAACGTTTAAT
>NW_020694329.1:0-11630 GCF_002925995.2 Terrapene triunguis
GCTACTTCTTTTGCCCCGGCCCGTTGGCGGCCCCGTTGGCTGCCCCTTTTGTGCCCCCCATCGGCAGCCCTGCAGGGTCGTCGCTGCCCCTTTTGCACCCCCCCTATTGACGGCCCTGCTGGTAGGGATCCGGCAGGGCCGCCAATGGGAGTCCTTAAAGCCCTGCCGCGGCAGCGCTTTAAAGTCAGCGGTACGGGCCGGTACTGGTGGCTACTTTTTACTGGTACGCCGTACCGGCCCGTACTGCCTTACTTTCACCCCTGTACCTAGTTCTTCTATGTTTGTTGTTTAAGAATTTTTTCAGCCTTCTCTGAAGCTTACTATTTATATTTCTAGACTGAAGGGCATTTGCTAAGTGCAAGGATTCTGGTCAGCTAAAGATGTTCTTCTATCAACGATTATTATCAGTACGAGGCCTCAATTGTAACTGATATGTACGCTAATAACTGCTACCAGTAGGTGGCAGCAATCCCTCATCAAACATATCCTACAAAAATTTCCTGCTAATATCTATCCGCAGTGTTGTTGTAGCCGTGTGGATGCTAGGATATAAGAGAGACAAGGTGAGTGAAGACTTTTGTACACCTCAGAATCATTAATTACAGTAAAGGAAGAAAAAAGTTTCTGGAGGGAAAATGATCATTCTTTTATTGGACCAACTTCTAGTGATGAGAGAGAGAAGCTTTCAAGCTACACAGAGCTCTTCGTCAGGTCAGGGAAAGGTATTCAGAGTGTCACTGCTAAATACAAGGTCAAACAGATAGTTTAGCGTAAGTTGTTAGCACATACTCTAAGGGACCATTTACCTTAGTACCTTTCCCAGACTTGAGGAAGAGTTTTGTGTAGCTCGAAAGCTTGTCTCTCTCACCAACAGATGCTTGATCCAATAAAAGATATTACCTCATCCACCTTGTCTCTGCCAATATTGGTTATTTGTAACTTCCAAGAAAGTGCCAATTATAATTCACCAGTCCATGATTAAAAAACCTTAGTGACCAGTTGTAACGTCACACAAACAAAATACAGCTTTAAAAAACCTGATAGTTTTTGTAAAAAGCAACAGAGAGTCCTGTGGCACCTTTAAGACTAACAGAAGTATTGGGAGCATAAGCTTTCGAGGGTAAGAACCTCACTTCTTCAGATGCAAGTTCTCATGCATTTTAATAACGAGGGCAAAACAGAACTGTAAATCAAATCACATTATTATACCTAGAAAATACAGTTACTTACCTGTTGTAACAGTTATTCTTTGAGATGTGGCTGCAGATATGTATTCCACAACCCACCCTTGGTGGCAGATCTGGCAATGCTCTTGCACATGAGCCTCCCGCAGACACTTCAGACAGCTGAAGTCCGGGTCACTCACTGGCATAGGCTTGCTACAGGAGGCACAGAGTTTGAAGTCTGGAGACTGGGGCATGTCCCTCTACGCAACTGTGGGGTCTAACTATATATATATATATATATATATATATATATACACACACACTACTAAGAGAAATAAACTAAAGGTAACTAAACTTGCGAAGAAAGAAGGGAATAACAAAGCCACTAGATGAAAGCCTTGCCGAGGCAAGAGGAGTTGTTCCAGCAACCATCTTGGGCAGTAAGAAGGAACTGAGAGGGTGCAGGTTGTCCGGGGCCCTTATACCAGTGCACGAGCGCATAGCATCAGAGGGCGCTAAAGCTGGTCCAACGGATACCACTGAAGGAAAAATCTCCAACGACTGTGCCTGGGGCACGCCCACACCTAATGTGGAATGGACATGAGCAAGCACTGGGAGAAGAAAATATAAACACCTGGGAGGGACATAAATAAAGAAGGAAAACAAAAGAGAATACCATACCTGGCAATAGATAAGCAGTAGATTGCATTATCTCTTGGAGTTCTTCCATTGTGTTCTGAGAAACACTCAGAGGAGGAATTTAAGAGCAATTTAGCATTAGGTGTTGAATAGTAGAAAGGAGGGCGTGAATTTCTGAGGCTAGAAATAGGGGGCAAAGGAACTTTAGCTAAACACATATTTTGGTCCATACTTTCATCTTTTCTAGGCTGAGCAGCCTTCTTTCTAATATTCTCCTTTTGGTGAAGTCTGTGTATGTTAGGGAGCTTATTCGTGTCTTCCAATGGAGGTAATTTGAGCTTTATTACTTTTTGGTTCCCCTTTGTAATTGTCAAGGGACATGACTCTTTCTCATGTGGAGTTTGATCAGTTAGGTTTGGTAACTGATAGTCCGTATTGCCTGCTGCCTTGATCCTGGCTTTGGAAGTCATTTTCGGCTTTGTGAAGCCATCCACGATAACAGTGTCCCCCACTCGTGTTCTGAAGACTGCAGCCTGGTTAAGCCATTTCGTGGTAAGGATGTGACTCTGAGCCCTAAGCAGCCACTGCTTTAATTTAATGTAGATCTTCATGGGAAGTGAAAAATTAGGATAAGAAACCACTGACCACATTTTGGTAACTAAATATAGCACACACTCCTTATGCTTGTGTTTGATGCATATGTTCAGAGGAATTTGCCCTGCTGGATTTTGGCACTCTAGGCACAACACACTATAATTGACAAAGGCCTTCAGTATAATTAGTTGGCCTGCTTCTGCAGCTGCATGAACCGGACATTTAGTTACATCTGGATGATGTGTTTCCTGACACCATTCTCGGTAGGGATGAACACCCACAGCCGCATTGGGTCTCACTCCTTGTTTCAGGATCCATGCCGCGAGCTCAAGGTGCCCAAAAAATGCTGCCATGTAAAGAGCCACTCTCTTCTGATATCTGAAAAAAAGAAACATGCAAAAAAATTAATTAACTGAAGAAACTAAAGAAATCCAACATAACATAAGCATTAGAAAAATACTACCTTTCAAAATGATGTACATTTCTTTGCAGAATGACAGCACAAAAATATTCAGCCAAACATATGCCAAGATATGTCTGTAAGTCTCATAATTTTGTGCTCTAATGGGCTGATTAGATAATATGGTCCCCATATAAATAAGTAATTTGTACCTTTGTTAAAAGGGCTTAGTCACTGTTGATCATATTTGTTATCCACAAATGAAAACAGAGGCATACGCTGATTTTACAGTCTGTGGAGAGAAGATTTTAAGATGACCCACTAGAGATATCGTGGGTGAAGAAGGGTTTCATAAAGTGGAACAGGATTTACAGTTTACACAAGGTAAGGTGTTTCACATCCACATGACATTCAAAAATGTGAGAAGATGAGTACCACAAGATCTTTAAAGGTATTTCAGAGACGAATAGTTGGACATTTTAAAAGTGGGGGAGGAGATTAAATGATACAGGTACAAAATAGGGGACGAGGGTTAAAATACATGTAAAGAGGATAGACTTGTCCGGCTAATTCTTATCTAACAATTCCTTATGTTCTGTGTGTCCTTGTTCTTGGTAAAGACACTAGAAACCACTTGCTATGCAAAGCCACTGCCACTAAATAGAAAAATAAACCTTAGACTATCACCACAATCTAGGTATGGAGTAATATTGACACTGAGCTACTATCTCATATACTGTAATCCATATGACAATTATTTTCATTATATTGCATCTTTCATTACATTTCCACTGATGGAGAGCTACTCTATTCTAGCTTAATACTCCATTCAAGTCTGCTATTCATACATTGCCCATTTATATCCTATAGTGCATTCATAATTAGATACCACAAAGGGGCACTGTGTTTATAATGCCCAGATTTAAACGAAACAGATTAAATTCAGATGAGATATTGCCATCTTCTGGAAAGTAGTATGACTTGTAAAAAATTGATGGGGTGATGTACTATTCCCGACAGCAATAGGCTATTTGAACTCAGGGCAGACTCTATAGTATGAAGGCACTAATTAATTATTTCCAAATCTATAGCGTCAAGTCATTTGTTAGCTAGCATCCAGTGTAAAAAGACACCATTTGTTTATATTTCTGACACTTTACAGTCTGGGTTTTTAATTAGTAAATTAAATATTGAGAATCTTGTGCTCTACTCCTGTTGTAACCCCATAAGATGGGGGAAACAGAAAACTCGATAAAGTCAAGTTCCACAAGGTCTGTAGCCATGTTCTAAACATGGTGCCACACTATCATGCAGTGCTGTGATTTCTTACAGGGGCAAAGGCTGGTATACTGTATTTCATTTAGAATAAATCTTATTGTGTTATGTCATGTCTAAAGATCTTTCATAGTCAAATGATCTTCTTTATCCAGTTAGGTCAGTAATAGAATGCTTTTCCCTTGCACTGATAAGATCTGGGATCCTTTCTCTCCTTTGTATCTCTCACCAAAGCTATGTACTGCAATACAGTCTATATGTGTTCAGAGTTATTAAGGGGGCATTAAATATGGCATTGGCTTGCAAAATCTCCATGAAAATGTATTGGCACAGTCACAAAAGCTACCTGGTCCCCTTTACCATAACAACTTAAAACTAATTATATTTTACTTGCCTAGGAAAAACTCATTCCAGGTGAATGGGCAAGTAGAATTTTACAAGGCTAGTTCTTGCTCGGTTGCAAGAACAGTTTATTAAAAACAATTGTGAAGAAGTGATGGTGATCTTTAGGGCAGCCTTCAGAGATGTCATTACAATTCCCAAATGTCCAAATAAGAGTGACTTTTTAAAATACATACAGTCCTGTTGTAAAATAAAAGTGTGATCCTCAGTTAACTGACATCAATATGGATCAGGCTCCAAAGTACTAAAATGGTAGCTGGTATATTTTTTATATTATGAGGATATTTTTGCTATACTCCCTTTAGGAGATATTTCAATTGCTTGAATAGTACCTTACATTAAAATACTAAAGTAAATTGGCAGTTAAATCCAAGACATAATCAATTTTCAAAAGACATTATTAGGGAACAGAGGTGCTTGGACTGGAGAAATTAAAATGGGCTAAAAACCAAATGCAATTAGTTACCGTACTTGAGTACTGGTTCTTCATCAGACAGGAAGCGTTGGACTGTATGCTTGTTTCCTAAGAGGCACCCAGTCAGGAATTCTTTCCATCCATCCCACACATCCAGGCGAAGTGTTATGCCTACCAACAGCGAGATGCAATCACTTAGCTTGCTTGCAGCTTTGTTATTTTTGCAATTTATAAATGTCTAAACCTCTCGGTTTGCATATAAAGGATATTTGTCTGCAACCTACTGGCTGAAGTGTGTGTGTACCACAACCCTCCACTGGAGGGCATGTCAGGCCACACACCTGCGAATAGCTTGTCCTCTAGTGGCTGGCCAGAAAAGAGAATATAAGCCCCCTAACACTGTGAATTTACCAAACTACCCAACAATCTGAAAAAGTGTTAGTTTTGGCTAGTTTATATTCAAAAAAGGGGATGTTTGTAGTCTGTTGCACACAGATGGGATATTAATTGGTAACTTGGTCTGAAATAGCCTGAATTTTGTGACCTTCCAGGCATGTAGCAAAAACTGTCTATTGGAAGGGGTGTTAGAGAGGGTTGAGGGTATGTTCTCAGAATGATGGGTGGATGGGAGGAGGCTGAAAGGAGCTTTTTGTAGCTGGCTGGCTAGCTAGCTAGTTGAGTTGTGCTATTGTTCCTCTCTGATGGTTTGCTTTTTAATGCCACTGGAAGTATTATGTTGTAAACATGATTGAGTGTCTGGGCACCTAGAGCCTATGTATAGGTGTCTTTCTTATTATTTAAATCAAAATTTAAAAAAAACAACAGATAAATGGTAAGTAAGAAAGGACCTTGAGGTTTGCTACTAACAATCCACTATAATTTGATATTCACATTTTAAACATAGTCACAGACCCAACTTCCTGTAAAAGATTTGGGGCAGTGAAGTTCAGCAGGAATTTCCTGTTCTAGGAAGTATTGTAATTAAAACTTCCATTAGAGGGCATTAAAAATACTCTGGTCTCAGTCCTGATCTTTTTTTCATGGCTGTAACATCCACTGGTTTCTGGGGGTAGAAGTGGGCCCAGTGTTAAAATTGCAAATATCAGATAGGCTGTGAGATTCTAAATTTAATCGTTTAGAGCCTGTTCCTGGCAGGCTGATTTTATGTTCACACTTAAATTCCATGGAGTAATGTGGGTGTTAAATCAGCGTGAGTGTGGACAGCTCCCACACACAAACCCCCACATTTGCAATGATTGCAACAGCAATTGTGAATGCATCAGGACTGCAAAACTGGGCCTCTACGTTTTGGATCTCTAAAGTGTTTCTGTTCTGGTTTGGAATGTTACTGTGTATATACTGGGTTCAGGACCCTGCACCAAATATTCACACCCAAGATAGTAGAATTATTGATCAGATTACCTAACTCATGATTTCAATGGTTCAGTTTCTGTATGTATACTGTTGACCAAGTCCTGGGGCTTTTTTTCTGAATAGTTTTATAAGCAGTTTACATTTAGATTGTCTGCTGGTGAATGTTTATTTCTGTAATACTGTATAAATGGTATCAGATGTGTGTTTGACCAGCAACTTAATTATCCATCTTTTGTAAATATACTCCTAGAAACCAAACATTACTTGCTTGTTGTAAGTTTGTATTTGTCTGGGTTATTTTATATTTATTCCCTTTCTAAATATTGTGGTTATGAGGACAAATTAAACATTGCCCTGTACCTTGTGTAGTCATCCACATTAATGCAAATTCGAGCAGGTGTAAAGCATTATCAGATCATAATAGTAGTATTTTACACCCATTTTATACTGGTATAAATTGACTATACAAGGTGCAGAATTGGTCTGTATTTCATATTCACTCTCCAGACTTAGGACTATGGTATGTTTAAGTCTATATTAACATGCTAGTTTATTCCATACATTTATCCACAAACGTACATTTTCTACTTCAGGGAAAAATAAACCGTATGATAACCTACTGCTTTTCGGACGTCAGAAAGTTATGGTGGGGGTAAATTCTCCCTTTACATAGGCACCGATTCAGCAAGGTACACAATCCTAACTTTAAGCAAGTGAGTAGTCCTATTGAAGCCTGATCCACCTCCACTAAAATGAATGGGTTTATATGGAGTAGACATGAGGGAAGAAATTGTGCCCTTATCTGTACTATCGGTTGTCATCCATAGTTATACATGTACTGTGTGATTAATTTCATTATTATTTTTTCTTTCTTACCAATGGGTAAACCAAGGTACAGGGAGGCTGGGTGCTATGCTCAAGGTCACGTAGTGGCTTGTTGCGATACCCAGAAAAAGAGACTAGGAGTCCTGGCTTCCAACCAACCAGTCTAACCACTAGTGCCTCAGAGCATGGGGGGGTTTATGTGCCTTCTAAAAAACAAAAACTGTGGATGTCCTCATTAGCCACATAAATGTCTAATCCTTTTTCAATGCTACTAAGCTCTTAGTCACAGTGATGTCTTGTGGCACAGAGTGCCACAGATAATTTACATGCTGTATGGAATGTCCCTTTGTTCTTGTTATGAGAAAGTGTAAATAAAGGTGCCCTGTTAACCATCTTTCCAGCAGTCATTATTACATACACCTATATCAAGTCCCATCTTATGTCTCCTCTCAAAACTAAACAGTCCCTGTCTTTTCAGTCTCTCATACAGAAATCTCTCCATATACAATCCCATTTTTGTCACTTCTCTCTTAATCCTCTCTGCTATATGTTTTGAGATCAAGTGACCAGAACTGAATATAACAAGCATTTCTGAAGCTCCATGTTTCCCTTGTTGTAGTCGTACCATTAGTTTTTGGGCCTCAAGAGCCTCTCTTTTAGAGTCTGGCTACTTGCAAACTATCCACTGTTGGTATCCTTACAAGTTGAAGATCACTGTAAGTCATTAGAATATATTGTAACTAATTGGGCATAAGTACATGCACACTATGAATGATTGAATCACAGAAATGTAGGATTGGAAAGGACCTCGATAAGTCATCTAGTCCAATCCCCTGCACGGAGGCAGGCCTAAGCATTAACTAGACCACCCCTGACACAGGTGTTTGTCTAACCTGTCCTTAAACACCTCCTGGGACAGAGATTCCACTACTTCCCTAGGTAATTTGTTCCAGTGCTTAGCTACCCTGACATTTAGGAAAAACATTTCCTAATATCATACCTAAATCTCCCTTGCTGCAATTTAAGCCCATTTAAGTCCTGTCCTCAGAGGTTAAGAAGAACAATTTATCACCCTCTTCTTTTTATCAACCTTTTACATACTTGAAGACCGTTATGTCCCTCCTCAGTCTTCTTTTCTCCAGACTAAACAAACCCATTTTTTTCAATCTTTCCTTGTATGTCATGTTTTCTAGACCTTTAATCATTTTTGTTGCTCTCCTCGGGACTTTCTACATTTTGTCCACATCCTACCCCAAATGTGGTGCCCACAATTGGACACAGTTCTCTAGTTAAGGCCTTATCAGAGCTGAGTAGAGTGGAAGAATTACTTCTCATGTCTTAGCTTACAACACTCTTGTTAATACATGTGTGACAGAGTGCCGAGCAACAGCACCTGATCCAGCAGTCTGACCATAGCAACTTCAGTTAGTTGCCCTATGCACACCTGAATGTGGGAACTGAGCCAAACTGATAGGCTGGAAGAGTTAATAACTAATTACCTCATTAACTCAGAAGGTAAAAAGGCACAGGAAGGAAGTACAATGGGTGGGAGAGAAACTGCTGTAGGCTGGTAGAGCCAATGACATAGGAGATTTCTCCCCTGCTGGGCTTAGAAGTCCCCAGCTGGCCTGTGCCAGCTAACTCAGGCTTCGGGAGTTCAGGATAAGGGGCTGTTTAATTGCAGTGTAGACATTCAGTTTGGGCTGCAGTCCAAGCTCTGGAACCCTCCCACCACGCAGGGTCCTATAGCCAAGGCTCCAGCCCGATTCCAAACATTAACACAGCAACCTAAGCAGCCCCTTAGCCTGAGCCTGCTGACATGGGCCAGCTGTGGGTTTTTAATTGCAGTATGGACATACCCTTAGAGCCCCACAATACTGATAAAGCTGCTGCACAGTCTGTGAACAAACTTTGTTAATGAATCACTTGGTATTTTACCTGAAGAAGGTCTCCAAATAGTTTTTTTTGTGTGGAAAGAGGCAGAAGTGGAGCATGCCTCTGCCACAGCATCCCAGAATGATGTTTGCTTTTGTTAGAACAATATTACATTGCAGACCCATATTTAGGTTGCGATGCACTAATACCCCCAAATTCATTTCTGCAGTACTCCTTCCTAGGCAGTCATTCCCCTTTTTGTATTTGTGTAATTGATTATTCCCTCCTAAGTGTAGAACTTTGCATTGTTCTTATTGAATTTCATCCTATTTATTTCAGACTATTTCTCCAGTTTGTCAAGATCATTTTGAATTCCAATTCTGTCCTCTAAAGCATCTAAAACCCTTCCCAGCTTGGTATCATCCACAAACTTTATAAGTGTACTTTCTATGCCATTATCCAAATCATTTATAAAGAGATTGAATAGAACTGGATCCAGGACAGTTTCCTGCAGATCCCATTCAATACACCATTCCAACTTCACCGTGAACCTTTGATAACCACTCTCTGAGTGCAGTTTTCCAACCAGTTGTGCCTTATGGTAGGTTCATCTCTAGGCTATATTTTCCTAGTGTGCTTTTGAGAAGGTTATGTGAGACAATATCAAAAGCCTTACTAAAGTCCAGATATATCAAATCTACTGCTTCCCTCCATCCAAAATACTTGTTACTCTGTCAAAGAAGAATATTAGGTTGGTTTGACATGATTTATTCTTGACAAATCCATGTTGACTGTTACTTATCACCTTATTTTTTTCTAGGTGCTTACAAATTGATTGTTTGAAATTTGCTCCATTATCTTTTCTGGTACCAAAGTTAAGCTGACTGGTCTATGATTCCCTGTGTTGTCCTTATTCCCCTTTTATAGACAGGCACTATATTTGCCCTTTTCCAGTCCTCTGGGATCTCTCCCATCCTCCACGAGTTCTCAAAGATAATCACTAATGGCTCAGAGGTCTCTTCAGCCAGTTCCTTAAGTATTCTAGGACGTATTTCATCAGGCCCTGCCAACTTGAAGATGTCTAACTTATATAAGTAATTCTTAACTTGTTCTTTTCCTATTTTAGCCTAAGATCCTATTCCAATTACACTGATGCTCACTATATTAGTTAGATAAGATTATAGACCAATCTTACCTTGCCCAGCATACAACGAGGGAATGGGGACTGAAAATCAGGACTGCAAGAGTCTAATTCTCCACTGTTCTGCACTTTGTGTAGCCATTTACACTTGTGCAAAATGGGTGGGAAAAACTTCAAAATCATAGTGCCCAAATATCTATTCTAGGCTTTCCAGTGGCTTGCTGTAAGACCTTGGGAAAGTCATTAAGAGCTATCTTTTCAAAAGTGGCCAGTGATTTTAGGTGCCTCCATTTTTGTATCACCAATCTGAGACACATTGGGACAGATTTTCATATATGCTGAGCATCCACAGCTCCAGTTTAAGTCACCAGAGCTGTGGGTCCTCAGCATCACCTGAAAAATCAAGCCCTGGTTGTGTGAAGTTGGTCATAAAAACGTAGGCACCCAAAACATCAGTAGCCCCTTTTGAAAATGTTGTTCTTAACCTTTGTGCCTCAGGTTACATAATGTGGCAGTTGGGTATTATATGCTATCGACAGCAGTTGTGTGAGGTTTAAAGGTCAGAGTGTGAACCCACTACTCCCACTAGTATAGATGTTAACTTATGAGTAATCCAAAGACTTCAATAGACACGTTGGCTGAGTAACTGCTCATGAGTAGGACTAAAGGGTTCACGATCTGGCCCTAATTTATCAATGGGGATCTTATTCTCCCACTGGTAGCAAGGTGCAGTGCAGAATGAAGATCGGTGTCATAAGATACTGCCAAGAAAAGTAGCAAACCCTGTGTGCTGCCTTTTTTTTTTTTTTTTTTTTTTTTTTTTTTAAAAGCAGCTATGGGTAGTTACAAGATAAAATGGCAACAGAGTGCCGTCCTGTACAGTGCCAAAAGGAGACACAGTCAGAGGAAAGGAGGGGGGTAACCCACAAAGATAACTGCTTGCATCAAATGATTCCCCTTTGAGAACTATAGGAAGTATAGATAAAGATATAAGTGACAGCTACCTTGTCTTATGATGGCGATGCCACAGTTAATAAATCTGGCAGGTGGGGTACAGAATATTAACACTCCCTGAATGAGCCAATCACACTAGTGAGGCAGTGCATCCTAGTTACTAGCTCCCAACACCTCTCCACCCACCGGATTCCCCCAAACGCTTCTCATCCAGCACACAGTCCAGCACCTACAAATTCCTCACCCAGCACCCAAAGCCAGCCATGATTTCTTGCCTTGATATTAATCCTTCAATATTTTCTGACCACAAACAGATTGAGAGATTTTAGGTTGTTACAAGAAACTGTTGCTGGTTTGGGGATGCAAGGTAGAAGAAGGTTGAGTATCTCTGGTGTAGTGGACTAAGCAAAACAGCAGGAGCTAGGAAGCCATGAATTCTAATTCTGGAATGGGGCTAACACACTGGGCCATAGCTTACCCTACATTTAGATTGGTTTGTTGGTTAGGTTGGTCACCAGCATAGTGACCTAACAGAAAACTTCACAGGCATTTTTTTCATTTACAGTAAAA
>NW_020694330.1:0-5793 GCF_002925995.2 Terrapene triunguis
CCAGCACATAGTCCCCTGGTTAAAATATCAAGGAGGACATTTTCATAGCAGTGGTCTGCAAGCAAGACACTCACTAAATTAGGCCTGGTCTACACTAGGCTTTTATGTCGAATTTAGCGCCGTTATATCGAATTAACCCTGCACCCGTCCACACCAGGAAGCCATTTAGTTCGACATAGAGCTCTCTTTAAATCGATTTCTGTAATCCTCCCCAACGAGAGGAGTAGCGCTAAATTCGAAATGGCCATATCGAATTAGGCTAGGTGTGGATGGAAATCGACGCTAATAGCTCCGGGAGCTATCCCACAGTGCACCACTCTGTTGACGCTCTGGACAGCAGTCCGAGCTCGGATGCTCTGACCAGCCACACCCCGGGAAAATTTGAATTCCTTTTCCTGTCTGGGCAGTTTGAAGCGCAGTTTCTGTTTGGACACCGTGGCGAGCTCAGCAGCAGTGGCAGCAGTGGCAACGATGCAGAGCTCTCCAGCAGAGATGGCCGTGCAATCCAATAGAAAGAGGGCCCCAGCATGGACGGATCGGGAAGTCTTGGATCTCATCGCTGTGTGGGGAGATGAGTCCGTGCTTTCCGAGCTGCGCTCCAAAAGACGGAATGCAAAGACCTATGAGAAGATCTCTAAAGCCATGGCAGAGAGAGGCTACAGCCGGGATGCAACGCAATGCCGCGTGAAAATCAAGGAGCTGAGACAAGGCTACCAGAAGACCAAAGAGGCAAACGGACGCTCCGGATCCCAGCCCCACACATCCCGTTTCTACGAGGCACTGCATTCCATCCTAGGTGCGGCCGCCACCACTACCCCACCCCTGACCGTGGACTCTGAGGATGGGATATTGTCCACGGCCGGTTCCTCAGCGGACAGGGAAGAGGAGGAAGGAGATGAGGAGGATGAGGCAGTAGACAGCGCTTACAACGCTGATTTGCCCGACAGCCAGGAGCTCTTCATCACCCTGACAGAGATCCCCTACCAACCCTCCCCAGCCGTTACCCCAGACACAGATTCAGGGGAAGGATCAAGCAGTAAGTGTTTTAAATATCCAAACATTTATTTACAACATAACTGGCATATTTAAAATATTAACAGTAGCTAAAGTGCTTTAAAACATGTAAACATTTATTTGCAACAAAACAGGAAGATTGAAAATATTAACAGTGGGTAAAGTGCTTCAAAACATGTAAACAGGAAAGTCAAACAAAAGGGGAATCAGTGCAAAGTGTATCATGATTACTCTGTCTTTGGGCGCCTCAATATATAGTCCGAACCATTTTCAAAAAATCTCACAATGTCCGCTTCATGATTATAGTGCCCAAAACCCTGCAGTCATTTGTCCCTCCAAGGGCACCTAAGCCAAGAACTGGTCAATGTAACCGGGGATCGAGGCGACATCCTCCGGGGAGAACTCCTCATACACCTCCTGCAGGTGTTTTTCCAGCCTCAGCAGCAGGTTCCTGGGCAGGGAGAGCTTATTAGGCCCCCCGTGGTAGGACACGTTTCCCTGCCACAACGCCAGCAGGTACTCCGGGATCATGGCCTTGCAGAGCAGTGCAGCAAATGGCCCCGGTTTCTGCAGGCTGTCCCGAAGCATCTTCTCCTTCTGGCTCTCGGAGACCTTCAGGAGGGTGATGTCTGGCATGACTCCCTGCTGTGAATTAGGTAGGGGAAAGTTAGTATTGGGACTGCTTGCCCGTCCCTTTACAGAACTGCAACCGCCGGTTTACAGCCACGCGGTTTACAGCCGCGAGGGGGTGGGACAGGGCCAGAGTTCATGCTTGCAGGATTGCTGCCAGCAGAGACTCGCATTGCTTTCTATGTGAAAGGAGGCCAGTGCCACTCTTAAAGTTTTAAGCGGCCACAAGTCTACGGCTTACCATGTTTGCCATCTAGACAAAGTCCGGTGTCCTGCCCTGCTCCTCAGCTCGCCACAGCAAGACCGCAGGCACTGTAGGCGAGGGCCGAAAATTCGACCTTGTCCTCAGTGCGCGTGTGATAGGTGCTCTGCATGGTCTTGTTCACAGAGAAAGACTATGTTCTCTGTTCACAGATACATTGCTCTGTCTCAGGAATTCACTCCCTTTTTCCAATTCCCACAGCCACATCTGCCCAGAGGCTAGCGCACATTAGGAGGAGGAAGAAGAGGACACGGGAAGACATGTTTGCTGAACTAATTGGATGCTCCCGAGCACAGGCAGCCCAGCAGACACAGTGGAGGGAGAACTTGTCCCAAATGCACCGGGCAAACATGGAACGGGAGGAGAGGTGGCGACAGGAGGACAGGCAGGCTACTCAAACGCTGCTTGGACTAATGAGGGAGCAAACGGACACGCTCCGCCGCCTTGTGGATGTTCTGCAGGACCGGAGGCAGGAGGAGAGAGCCCCGCTGCAGTCTCTCTGTAACTGCCCTGCCCCGCCACCAAGTCCCATACCCCCCTCACCCAAAGTCCAAACACGGAGGGGTGGAAGGGGCCGTGAAAAATTTCACTCCACCCCTGCGGACCGCTAGAAGGCTCTCATTCCCCAAAATTTGAAAAGTCCTTTCCTACCCGCCTCACACAAGACCCCGTCCAAGTTTCACCCCCCCGTTCCATGTGCGGTTGTTAATAAAGAATACGTTTCTGTTCATTTCTGTTTCCATCCTCTTCTTTTGGAGGGGAGTCTGTCTGAAGGGGGGGGAAGGGGCTTGGTCATTGGACAGGACAGTCACCTTTAGCAGGGGGCAGGTGCAGCAGCAGGGCACATATACAGTGCAGTGACTAGTTATCCTGGTCAGTCTGGGAGGTGGTTTTCATGTTTTGTGTGGTGGGGGCGGTGGTGTTGCTCTGTGACTTGGTGCCGGGGGAGGGCAGTTACAGATCTTATGCAGCGGTCCTTACCCTGCATCACAGAGCCGCGCAGCAGGGGATCTGTAACCCTCCTCCCCCTGCAAGACAGTCACATAGCCGACACATACACGCAGTCCCGGCCAGGAGGGCTGGCAGGCTCCGTTGAAACAACCAGTCCACCACCGCGGAGCCTGTCATTCCTGGAGTTTAGAAGCATCATTTGCATCACAACCCTAAACCCGCCCCCCGCCACAGTCTGCGTCCCAGGTTTAAAACATTCCCGCGAAAACAGTAATAAAGACAACGGTGTCCATTAACAAAACAGAACAGATTTTATTTTTTGGGAAGGGGGTGAAGGGGGTATGTAAGTGGAGAGGATAGTCGACGGCAACTGGGTAAAGAAACGGGGGCAAGTTCTGCCTCTGTGTCCACAAACTTAAAAGTCACTGGGTACCCTGCTCAGCCTTGAAACTGGCTTTCAAAGCCTCCCGGATGCACAGCGCGTCCCGCTGGGCTCTTCTAATCGCCCGGCTGTCTGGCTGGGCGTAATCAGCAGCCAGGCTATTTGCCTCAACCTCCCACCCCGCCATAAAGGTCTCCCCCTTGCTCTCACACAGATTGTGGAGCACACAGCAAGCTGCAATAACGATGGGGATATTGGTTTCGCTGAGATCACAGCGAGTGAGTAAGCTTCTCCATCTCCCTTTGAGACGGCCAAAAGCACACTCCACCACCATTCTGCACTTGCTCAGCTGGTAGTTGAAGAGTTCTTTTTCTGTGTCCAGGGCGCCAGTATAGGGCTTCATGAGCCAGGGCATTAGCGGGTAGGCTGGGTCCCCGAGGATCACTGTAGGCATCTCCACATCCCCAACAGTTATCTTGTGGTCCGGGAAGTAAATACCTTCCTGCAGCCGTCTAAACAGACCAGAGTTCCTGAACACGCGAGCGTCATGAACCTTGCCCGGCCATCCGACGTAGATGTTTGTAAACCGTCCCCGATGGTCCACCAGTGCTTGCAGCACCATTGAAAAGTAGCCCTTTCTATTGATGTACTGGCTGGCCTGGTGGCCCGGTCCCAGGATAGGGATGTGAGTCCCATCTATAGCCCCACCGCAGTTTGGGAATCCCATCGCGGCGAAGCCATCTATGATGACCTGCGCGTTTCCCAGGGTCACTACCTTTGGGAGCAGTACCTTGACGATTGCCTTGGCTACTTGCATGACAACAACCCCCACGGTAGATTTGCCCACGCCAAAGTGGTTCGCGACTGACCGGTAGCTGTCCGGCGTTGCAAGCTTCCAGAGGGCTATGGCCACTCGCTTCTGGACAGTCAGGGCTGCTCGCATGCGGGTGTCCTTGCGCTTCAGGGCAGGGGACAGCAAGTCACAAAGTTCCAGGAAAGTCCCCTTCCGCATGCGAAAGTTTCGCAGCCACTGGGATTCATCCCAGACCTGAAGCACTATGCGGTCCCACCAGTCCGTGCTTGTTTCCCGGGCCCAGAATCGCCGTTCAACAAAATCCACATGCCCCGTTGCAAACGTGATGTCCTCGGCGCTGGGTGTCGTGGTTTCTGACAGCTCTGTGCTACTCTCCGACTTCAGGCCCTCACTCCGCTGCCGTAGCCTCCTCGCCTGATTTCTCTGCATCTGCCTCTTGGAAAGGTGTATGATAAGGTGCGAGGCGTTGAGAACGGCCACAACTGCAGCGATGGTCGCAGCGGGATCCATGATCGCAGTGCTGTGGCGTCCGCGCTGTCACTGATCAAAAAGTGCGCGAACTGATTTCCCGCCGGCGCTTTCAGGGAGGGAGGGAGGGCGGTAGTGACTGACGGATGACGACAGTTACCCAAAAGCACCCTCGCCACATTTTTTTACCCAGAAGGCATTGGGGGCTCGACCCAGAATTCCAATGGGCAGCGGGGACTGCGGGAACTGTGGGATAGCTGCCCACAGTGCACTGCTTCCAATGTCGACGCTTTCCCTGGTAGTGTGGACTGACAAAGTCGAATTACTGTCCTTAGTGTAGACACACACGTTCGACTTTCTAATATCGATTGCACATATTCGATTTAACTAAAATCGAACTACTCTCGTAGTGTAGACATACCCTTAGACAGTGAATTATGCCAAGAGGCATGCTAGAGGAGATACAAAGGTACTCAATGAAAGCAGGTGAGCTAAATAAAAGGAACAGGTGATGCCAATGAGAAAAGAGATTTGCAAAAGTCAAGAAAATGGCCAAGATTTTCAAAAATAACATGATTTGGGGCAGGGCTCAACTTGCAAGACCTTCAAAGGGAGCGATGTTCTGACCGGGCTGAGTACACAACCTCCCCCAATCAGGAGCCCGGCCTGTGTCTCTTAAAATTGTATTCTTTACTCCCATCGCCCCTCATTCCTTCCCCAGCACCCCACTAAGGAGCCAGCTGTATGAGTAGCCAACATGGCTAGCCTCAACCGGTTTTATTTAAAGGCTTAGCACCATGGGAAATGGTTGCACTAGCTTTAAGAGTTCCTCCCCCCTGGGGCTAAAACGTTCATGACTGCTGTGAGCCGACAGCAAACTCATGAGGTTGTAGGGTCCTCCTACCCCGCAACAGAGGTCATTATACAGGGGTAGATCCTGCCATCCCCTCCAGCTACAGAGGGACCCACCTAACCCAATGAAATCACTGTGGTTCTGCTGGAGAAAAGAGGGGCAGATTCTAAGAAAAGCAGGAAGCTCTACTCACCTGGGTAGGAAGGGCCAGTGGAGATCATGAAGTGGCTCTGCTGTTAGCATCTGGCCTGTTTGGAAGACTCCAAACTTCCTCAGGGCAGCTCAGAGCTTGGGGGGGTACTTAGCAAGGTCTGAGTTCTAGCTGACTGTGAGAACGGGCCTCTTCTCAAGAAGATAAATAAATAAATAAACAACAGGCCTCAGAAATAGCTACTAGCTAAAAGACAGGAAGGTGCACC
>NW_020694331.1:0-4678 GCF_002925995.2 Terrapene triunguis
GTCTCTGTACACAGAGAGCTGTTACCCTTCCCTTTATAGTTATGACACGCCCCCCAAATCACAGATAGTGTTGGACGTTCGGTTCCACACTGGCTGTGATTTCTTCCTGGAGTTCTAGGAGAAAACAGAGTTAATAAGACACATGTACCTTTAGACATACTACTGATTATATAAAAACTAACAATATGTTTCATTCCAAGAACAATTGTTAACCAGTTAACTCTGGGAAACTTTCCCGGGAGAGTGCATCAGCCACTTTGTTAGAAGCTCCCGAAATGTGTTGTATTTCAAAATCAAAATCTTGGAGAGCTAAACTCCATCGAAGAAGTTTTTTGTTATTTCCCTTGGCGGTATGAAGCCACTGTAGCGCAGCATGGTCTGTTTGTAGTTGGAAACGCCGTCCCCAAACATATGGGCGTAGCTTTTCCAGCGCGTACACAATGGCGTAGCATTCCTTTTCGCTGATTGACCAGTGACTTTCCCTCTCAGACAGTTTTTTGCTGAGAAACACGACAGGATGGAATTCTTGATCCGGTCCTTCCTGCATTAAAACTGCTCCCACGCCTCGCTCGGACGCATCTGTGGTTACTAGGAACGGTTTGTCAAAGTCTGGGGCCCTTAGCACAGGGTCAGACATGAGTGTTGCCTTAAGCTGGTTAAAGGCCTTTTGACACTTATCAGTCCACTGAACTGCATTTGGCTGTTTCTTTCTGGTTAGGTCTGTCAGCGGGGCGGCGATTTGGCTGTAGTGTGGTACAAATCGCCTATAATATCCGGCCAAGCCTAAGAAGGATTGGACCTGTTTCTTTGACTTTGGAACCGGCCACTTTTGGATAGCATCCACTTTGGCCTGTAGGGGATTTATAGTTCCTTGACCCACCTGGTGCCCCAGGTACGTCACTCTGTTTTGGCCTATTTGACACTTTTTAGCCTTAACAGTTAGTCCTGCCTGTCGGATGCGCTCGAAGACTTTTCCCAGGTGCTCCAGGTGCTCTGTCCATGAATCAGAAAAAATGGCCACATCATCGAGGTAGGCAACTGCAGATTCTCCCAATCCCGCTAGGAGACCATCTACAAGTCTTTGGAAGGTGGCGGGTGCATTTCGCAACCCGAAAGGGAGTACATTGAATTCGTACACCCCTGCCTGGGTGACGAAGGCTGACTTTTCCTTAGCGGGTTCATCTAGTGGTACTTGCCAGTACCCTTTGGTTAAGTCTAAAGTAGAGATGAATTGGGCATGTCCCAATTTTTCCAATAGCTCATCTGTGCGTGGCATTGGATAGTTGTCAGGACGAGTTACAGCATTTAGCTTACGGTAGTCCACGCAAAAGCGTATTTCCCCATCTGGTTTGGGAACTAGAACCACTGGAGATGCCCATGCACTGGTAGAGGGGCGGATTATACCCATCTGTAGCATGTCCTGGATCTCCCTTTGTATAGCAGCTTGGGCATGAGGTGACTCCCGGTAGGATGGGGTTCTAATTGGGTGAGCATTACCTGTGTCAATGGAGTGGTATGCCCGTTCGGTCCGTCCTGGAGTGGCTGAGAAAATCGGTGCAAAGCTTGTGCACAGCTCCTTGATCTGCTGTCGCTGCAGACGTCCCAGGGTCGTGGAGAGGTTCACCTCTTCCACGCCACCATTCCTTTTTCCTTCGTAGTAGACACCTGCCGGCCACTCCGCGTCATCTGTTTCCTGGGCTGTAAACTGGCAAACGTTTAATTCTCTGGAATAAAAGGGCTTAAGAGAATTAACATGGTATACCTTAGGCTTTATGTTGGAGGTGGGGGAGGCTATGAGATAGTTAACAGCTCCTAGGCGCTCCTGGACCGTGAATGGTCCTTCCCACGACGCTTCCATTTTATGGGCCTGGAGCGCCTTTAAGACCATGACTTGGTCTCCTACTTTGAAGGACCGTTCTCTGGAATGTTTATCATACCAGGCCTTTTGCTCTTCCTGAGCATCCTTTAGGTTTTCTTTAGCAAGGGCTAAAGAGTGTCGGAGGGTGTTTTGTAGGTTGCTTACAAAGTCTAGAATGTTAGTTCCTGGAGAAGGCGTAAACCCCTCCCATTGCTGCTTCACCAACTGTAATGGCCCCTTAACCTCGCGGCCATACACAAGTTCAAATGGTGAAAACCCTAAACTGGGATGTGGAACAGCCCTGTAGGCAAAAAGCAACTGCTGCAACACTAGGTCCCAATCATTGGAGTGTTCATTTATGAATTTACGTATCATGGCCCCCAAAGTTCCATTAAACCTCTCCACCAGACCATTGGTTTGATGGTGATGAGGGGTGGCAACCAAGTGATTCACCCCATGAGCTTCCCACAGGTTTTTCATTTTCCCTGCCAGGAAATTAGTTCCCGAATCTGTAAGGATGTCGGAGGGCCACCCTACCCTGGCAAAAATGTCTGCTAATGCCTGGCACACACTTTTAGCCTTGGTGTTGCTTAAGGGTACAGCTTCCGGCCATCGGGTAGCAAAATCCATGAAAGTCAGTACGTACTGCTTTCCTCTGGGTGTCTTCCTTGGGAAAGGACCCAGAATATCCACAGCTACTCGCTGAAATGGGACCTCAATTATGGGTAGTGGCTGGAGAGGGGCTTTAACCTGGTCTTGGGGCTTTCCCACTCGTTGGCACACCTCACAAGACCGGACATAATTAGCAACGTCCTTGCCCATTCCCTCCCAGTGGAAGGACTTCCCCAACCGGTCTTTGGTTCTGTTCACCCCAGAATGGCCACTGGGATGATCATGGGCTAAGCTCAAGAGCTTTACCCGATACTTAGTGGGAACCACCAACTGTCTTTGAGGATGCCAGTCTTCCTGGTGCCCACCAGAAAGAGTCTCCTTGTATAACAGTCCTTGTTCTACAACAAACCGGGATCGGTTAGAAGAGCTGAGAGGCGGTGGGGTGCTCCGCGCCGCCGCCCAAGCTTTCTGAAGGCTGTCATCTGCTTCCTGCTCGGCCTGGAACTGTTCCCTTGATGCTGGAGACATCAGTTCCTCCTTGGACTGTGGACTGGGGCTTGGTCCCTCTGGAAGCGATGCAGGTGCTGGGGCTGTTTCCATTGACTGTGAACCGCTGTCCGCTGGTGCACTATGTGGTATTTCAGGCTCTGGCTGAGCCTCTTGGGTAGGGTTATCTGCTGCTTCCGCCAGTTCAGGCTCGCTGGTGCCCTCTGGCATTGGAGTTGTAGACGGTTTTGCAAGCGCTGGACTCAGTGCTGGCAATGGTTCGGGTGCTGGTTGCGTTGCCAGTTCCGGTTCTGGGACTGGCTTTGACTGGGTCTCTGGGATTGGATCCACTACGGCTGTTGCAGTCGTTGGCAGGGGATCCGGTTCCACCACCTGTGTTTGGGTCTCCGGTAACACCGACGGGGCTCTGGTGGACGGCTCAGGAACAGGGATGGGGGTGAAAGCTTGCTTAGCCTGGCTGCGGGTGACTATTCCCACCCTCTTGGCTAGCTTCACATGGTTGGCCAAGTCTTCCCCCAGCAGCATGGGGATGGGATAATTGTCATATACTGCAAAAGTCCACATTCCTGCCCAGCCCTTGTACTGGACATGCAACTGGGCTGTAGGCAAGGTTACAGACTGTGACACGAAGGGTTGAATTGTCACTGTAGCCTCCGGGTTGATGAGTTTGGGGTCCACTAGGGATTGGTGGATAGTTGACACTTGTGCCCCAGTATCCCTCCAAGCGGTAACCTTCTTTCCGCCCACTCTCAAGGTTTCCCTTCGCTCCGAGGGTATGAGAGAGGCATCTGGGTCTGGGGATCTTTGGTGTGATTGGGGTGTAATGAACTGTAATCGGTTAGGGTTCTTGGGGCAGTGAGCCTTTATATGCCCCAGTTCATTACATTTAAAACATCGCCCTGCTAAGGTATCACCGGGGCGATGTTGGTTGGTGGAGACTGGTGGGGTGGGGTGAGAAGGCGTCTGGGGTTTCCCTTGGGATGTGGGTGGGGCCTTGGGTTGTCCCCGGTGGTAAGGTTTTGTTTCGGCTTGCCCCTTCTGATATTCGCTCCAACTGCTACTAGCTTTTTTCTTTTCTGTCACCTCCACCCATTTGGCTCCAATCTCCCCCGCCTCGGTTACAGTTTTGGGCTTCCCATCTAGGATGTACCTTTCTATTTCCTCAGGAACACCCTCTAAAAACTGCTCCATTTGCAATAGGAAGGGCAACTCTTCCGTAGATTTAACATTTGCTCCTGATATCCAGGCATCCCAATTTTTTTGAATGTGGTAGGCATGCCGGGTAAATGACACATCTGGTTTCCACCTTAGGGCTCTGAACCGCCGACGGGCATGCTCAGGTGTTAGCCCCATTCTGATTCTGGCCTTGTTTTTAAAAAGTTCATAACTGTTCATGTGTTCCTTAGGCATTTCAGCCGCCACCTCTGCTAAGGGTCCACTGAGCTGCGGTCTCAGCTCTACCATGTACTGGGTTAGAGGGATGTTGTATCCAAGGCAGGCCCTTTCAAAATTTTCTAAGAAGGCCTCAGTATCATCGCCTGCCTTGTAGGTGGGGAATTTCCTGGGATGGGAAGTGGTACCTGGAGAGGAGTTGTTAGGATGGTCTGCTGCATCCTGCCTAGTCCTTGCTGCTTCCAGTTCCATCTCTCTCTTGTGGGCCTCCTGTTTGGCTTTTTCTTCTCTTTCATGGGCCTCCTGTTT
>NW_020694331.1:4688-5247 GCF_002925995.2 Terrapene triunguis
TCTTCTCTTTCATGGGCCTCCTGTTTGGCTTTTTCTTCTCTTTCATGCTGCTCTGCCTCGAGTTTTTTAATTTCAAGCAGTCTCTGATGTTTTCTCTCGTTTTCTTCTGCTTCTAGTCTGGCCAGTTCTATTTTTTTAGTTAGTTCTTTGGCAGTCATTTTCCTGTTTTCTTGTGCTGGGTCACACCCTCTGCAGTTGACTGAGACTGGGATGTGTACTTAGCTCTGGCTGCTGCTGAGTTAACAGAGACTTTCTAACAAGCTACTCCCGAGGATGTAAAAAGAAAAAAAACAATTCAACTTGTAAATTGCCTTTACCAGTTCAAAGTTTGCTCACTGATTGAACCCTTCTCTTAACAAAGCCCCTTGTTAAAAAAAAACTTAACACCTCTGCCTTCAGGCAAGGAGAGATAAGATATGCATCTACCTTCAGCTCTGCTCTCCAAGCAGCTAGAAGGAAAAAAAAATCTCTTACTGGCTTTTGGGTTAAAACGATCTCCACCGCTATGCCACCATGTCAAGGCTGGATCCCCACTTTGAACTTTAGGGTTCAAATGTAG
>NW_020694332.1:0-3699 GCF_002925995.2 Terrapene triunguis
GTATTTTCTGCAGGGGGAAAAAAATTCTGCATGTGCGCAGTGGCGCAGAATTCCCCCAGGAGTAAAAGTGTAGGGATTGGTTAAAAGCTACAATCCCTAAGAGGAGAATTTTAAGCCATCTTCATCTCACTTGTTCTTTTCTTTGTTTGCTGCAGCATATATTGTGCCCCCTTTCCTGCAACCATTTCCAGCCTACTGCACTGCTTCTATTCCTTCTCCCCTGCCTAGCTGTGCTGCCTCTTTGAAACATGGTGGAAAATACCTACCACCTGGCAAAATCTGTCCATTACATGGCTGCATCTCTGAACTGTCTGTGGGTCTTGAATGCTGCACTAGTTTTACTGTTTCAGTGATGTTAGAACAGTGACCTGCCACTGATGTAGGGCTGAATCTTACCTGGCAGGAGTAACTTTTGTGGGGGTAGGGGGTGGGGAGAATACATGTTTTGGGATGTGGGGAGGAAACATTTCTTTGGCAGGCTGATTTAAAAAAAAAAAAGTCTGTTTTAAAGATGCGGAGAGATTTTGAATACCCATTAATGGGCAGAATTCAGTCAGCGATTCCTTGTAAATTTCAGAACTGTACCACATGGCTCTCTTATCTGTGTGTGTCTTTTTTTCAATGTGCATTACAGGTTCCGCTTATGCAGATAATAGATGAGACTGAAGAGGCAATAAGTAAAGCTAGTAACAAGAAAATCATTTTAGAGGATTCCTTAGAACAGGTGAGCTCTAAAAGCTTTATACATCTTTGCTTACGGGGTTTACATAGTAAATATTTTCAGAATGGTGGCCTTCAGGCAGTGAGTCAGTGGGCTATATATTATTCTTGGCATTGCTGGTTAGAGAAACCTACTGATCATATTCTGTAACTTCTCTTAAATCCGCATTCTTTAACTGAACACCTGCCACAAAATATTTTCATCCAAATGTGTATGGTTTGGTGCAGTGAAAGCACATAAATATCTCTGGAGGAAAGCAAACTTCCCACTTAGTTATCTAGCAGAGGGTATGGAGTGCAAGCCCAGCTACCAAGTTCCCTGTAGGTGTTACAGATCTCAGCTCGGTCAAGCAAATGTGGATTTTCTCCTATTCAAGAACATGTAAGAGTAAACGAATTCAGCAAGCAGAAATACCAGGCCTAGGCTATATAAGGTGACCAGTGTTGTAAGATGGTGAAACAATTTAAGTGATAGGTTTAAACCATGAATATAGAGAGAAATTTACAGTCAAAATATATTCTTAGTTGGCAATGAGTCTGCTGCTCCTTGATTTGTTTCAGCAGAGCTCCAGACCTGAGAAGGAAATACAGGTTATTCCTAAAAAAGCAGCCAGTGAATTAACTTGTGTTGTAGGCGCTATGTGTGCTAAGGTAGACACTGTATTGTTAGTAACACAAATAGTCATTTGTAGTCAGCACCAGCAGTTCACCACCTCAGCTCTCCAGCCTTCGTTGCTTAATTCATGCAAATGAATTGAGCACTGTACAAGGTCTTGAATCTGAAATATTATACCTCTACCCTGAGCCGCTGCACATTTAGGACATGTAATTCAGTACTGTAATCATTCCACAATCCATCCAACAAAAAACGGGAATCTGCTAAATGCTGAGACACTGGCTTGGTCCCTATGTTGGGTCCATGGAGAAGGTGGCAGCAGGACAAAAGATCCTGTTAGCCACTGAAGTGTTCCAGCAAACATTACTGCTTGGGCTAGGTAGCAGAGATCCGCACACTGATACTTAATGTACATTGGTGTCCAGTTAGTCTCTAAAGAAGCAAAGATTCTTGAAATTAATCCAGGAGAGTGAGTGAGTAATACTGTATGTTCATAATGAACTTTATCCCTCTAGTGCAGGGGTCTCAAACTCAATTTACCTTAGGGCCAGGGCCAGTCCTCAACTCCTCCCAGCGGGCCAATAATGTCACTGAAGATGGTGTTCAGAAAAGAAAATGTTTATATTGTATTTTTTATTTCGAATTTCTCAGAAATAATAAAACTGTCATACAACTTTATACAGTTCTTCGCCTGCCACAGAGTTTTTAGTGTTTTGCCAGACACCTGGCAACACTTCCGTTCTGTCAGTTTGTTAATGTTTGGCCTCAGTGACTGAGCAGTTGAAACCTTCAGGATTGCAGCAAGGTGGGCATCAGATAGTTGTGTTCAGTATTTTGACTTGTTTATATTCATTGTGGAAAAAAGTGACGCTGCCTCCATGGCTGACTCTGCCCGGCAACTGGTGATGGTATCTCTATCCCTCTCCCCCAGCCAATAGGAGCTGCGGGGAAGAGGGCAGCGCCTGCCGCAGACATTGCCAGCAGCGTGGCTGCATGCCTCTCTCCTCCACGGGCCGCAGTCGGGCGGTTCTCGGGCTGCAGATGGCCCATGGGCCGGGACTTTGAGACCCCTGCTCTAGCGTAGGAAACCAGGAGAAAGTTTACTGAAGGTGTGCGATAGAATAGTTAGTGCACAGGGAAATGCATTGCATCACCCCTTGAGACAAAAACACTTATTTTATAAAATACATAGTTTATATTGTTCGTTAGTTTTTATTAGAAGTCCATTCACTTTCTGCCTTTTTCAGATGCCCATTGAAAAGGGTTATCTTCCTATTGCTGTATAAGTGCAGACTACTGTAGAATTATAGCAGTGTCACTGAAAATGATTTGTATGGGTCGAAGGTAATGTACAAAATTTGAGCATCTGTTTATTTTTTCCAGTGAAAATTTTCCATGGACTCTGCAACCGCACTAGCACCTTTCTCTGTTTCTGAGGGAACATAAATTCATCTGGCTTCCTGATGTGGGAAAATTAACATGACATTAAATAGTTCTCCAGTATTTCCCTTATCTTAATATCTACATTGTGAGTTCAGGCTGAGCATTTATCTCTAGCACTTGAGTAAGGGTCCTTGACCTTTGTTTCAGCCCCATGTAGGTAGTCTATTGTTTAAAGTTCTATATAACTCTGAGGTTTTGCAAGGTATTTCCAGGCGGCTGTACATATGTGTGTGGTGTTTTGTTTTTTTAAACCAAATCTATTCTTGAAGTTGAATGTGGTGATAGCAGAGAAGAAAAGCAACATAAAACTGCTGAAAGACGAAGCCCAAAAGCTGGATGACCATCACAAGCAGAAGCTCAAGGTAGGAATTTACTTTTCTAAAGTGAAAATAAATGAGAAATCTTTGAATAAGTAGGACTAAATTCTGCACTGACTTACACCCTCTGTCACTCTGAATTTAGCCTGATGAATCATTATATGGCTTTGGACAGTCAGCTGGTCCTGTTTTAGGTGGCATCTCATGAGTAGAAACTGCTTATCCCTCTGCCTAACTTCCAGCAGAAGAGCTCCCTTTCCGCACACCCACCCTTTGGATGTTGTTTGTTGTTGTGTTGCCTCCCATTTCTTTCTGAACAGTTGTCAGGTATGGTACCCAGTTTCTGTTCAGATGGAAGTATTTAGACACCCAGTTTTTCTTGGAACAAATATCTTGTTGCAACCTTTTTCCGCAACCCTTTCTGGACCTGGATCTGCCTGGTTGATGGCTTCTCTACAGCAGAAACTGAGTTCACTTGCACCACACTGTGATGTGTTTAGGGCCCCCGACTGCCTTAATCCAGTCCTAATCTCACTTGTTCCTCACTAAGTGGGGAGAGGGGGTAGAAAAAGCCTGGTGAGGTTCTCAAAAACCATTCCAGGC
>NW_020694333.1:0-3974 GCF_002925995.2 Terrapene triunguis
CATACCAGATTACCCTTTTGAAAGCTGCCAATTTGACAGCAGCAAAGCGATTTCACTTGCTAAAATGTTGCCAGGTTTCACTGTCCAGATTCTGAATAGCTGTGCTTTTAACCATACAGGAGATTTAGCCCTGGTTTTTCAAAGCTGAACCTACAGAAAAAAATAAATCATAAAGCTATCAGAGTTCCTGGGAGGAACTTCACTTAAAGACAGCTTTAATTTCTTCTCAGGTTAACTTGCCCAATAGAGGTGAGGGAAAAACAGGTTCCATTAATCTGCATGCTTTTCCTGGACAGTTCTTTCCTATTAAAACAGACATGGGATGAACAGTACACTGCCTACCCCTTGCAGAGGTTCTGATCCCAAAATGGATCTGAGCTTTTCACCTTGGGCCCCGTCTCTAACACTGCTCTACAGCCAAAATGCTTCTGAAATAAATGTAGTCAAACTTTACTAATTCTGGGTCACTGAGAACGAAAATGATGCTTAAAATTGTTGATTGGCTCTAGTTTTCAAGATATGCTATTGGGTCAGTATATACGACCCTTGACTTGGGAATGGCAGAGGATAAGTGAGTTATAAAGGGAAGGGATCTCAATTTAAACCAGAAATGACTAAAATACATCTTTGACTGGATCTATGAATAAATCTATGACTGGGTTTGGACAGTACTTGCTTTTTAGGCAAAACAATGAATGATGCAATCTGAAGCTGGTATTGCATCATACATGATATGAATTGCATCATGTTATTCCTAGAAGTCATGGATGATGCAATCATAACGAAGCTTACATCACTCTGCTGAACAAATTGCCCTATATCAGCTCTAGAAATCATACAGTGTCGTGCTCTCTTATTTGTCAGTGTTTGATTTTGCAAAGGGACACATTTCTGTTTAGCCAAAGTGAGCAGAGATGCCTCGTACTTGTGTGAACAGTGCAGATAACTTCTGCTATGTTTGTGGTGAAGCGACTTTTGCATCACAAAAGCGCAGTATAACCACTATGGTTAAGAAAGCCTATCACCTTTATTTTGGCTGCAAAATTGGAGATCAGGACAAGAGGTGGGCCCCACACATATGCTGCAACACTTGTGCAACAAATCTTCGCCAGTGGTTGAACAGGAAAAGGAAATCTATGCCTTTTGCAGTGCCAATGATTTGGAGAGAGCCAACAGATCATACCAGCAATTGTTACTTCTGCATGGTGCCTCCAGTTGGGAAAGGTGTGTCAAAGAAGAAAAAGTGGACTGTGCATTATCCAAACATTCCATCAGCTATACGCCCAGTACCCCACGGAGAAGGACTGCCGGTTCCTGATGCACCAGAATCATTCTCACTTGAGTCAGACGAGGAAGAGGAAGAGGATGAAACTTCTAGTCCTGAACCATCAATGTCACAGGACCCACATTTTCTCCCATCCTCCTCCTCTGAACCACACCTCATAACACAAGGTGAACTGAATGACCTTGTCAGGGATTTGGAACTACCCAAGAGTAAGGCAGAGCTGTTGGGCTCCAGACTACAGCAGTGGAATCTCCTGGCAGGTGATGTTAGGGTTTCCATGTTCCGTGACCGTCAAAAGGATCTTGTCCCATTCTTCTTCATGGAAGGTGATCTTGTAGCCTGCAACAACTTTTGAGGTGCATAAACTATGACCAACATCAGTGGCAGCTTTGTGGCGATTTGAAGGTTGTTGCTCTCTTGCTTGGTCTGCAGACTGGATACACAAAGTACTGCTGTTTTCTCTGCGAATGGGATAGTCGTGCAAGAGATTCCCACTACATCAAGAAAGATTGGCCACTCCGACAGTCATTGGAGCCTGGGAGGAAAAGTGTTCAGCATCCACCACTTGTTGAATCAAGGAAGATTTTGTTACCACCCTTACACATCAAGCTGGGTCTGATGAAGAACTTTGTCAAGGCCATTGACAAAACACAAGCAGCTTTCAAGTACCTCCGTGGAAAATTTCCAAGGTTAAGTGAAGCTAAGATAAAGGAAGGTGTCTTTGTTGGTCCTCAGATTCATGAACTTCTTCGAGATGATGCATTTGACCATGCACTGCGTGGCAAGGAAAAGACGGCATGGAAAGCCTTCCAGTTAGTGGCAATAAATTTTCTCGGAAACAACAAGGCAGACAACTACGGGTTGTTGGTGGAAAACCTCCTCAAGGCATACAAAAGCCTTGGTTGCAACATGTCACTAAAGATACATTTTTTGCACTCTCATCTAGATTTTTTTCCACCGAACTGCGGAGCAGTGAGTGACGAGCACGGCGAGCGATTTCACCAGGACATTGCAACAATGGAGAAACGCTATCAGGGCAAATGGAGCCCATCAATGCTTGCAGACTATTGCTGGACAGTGACAAGAGATGCTCCATTTAATGAATACAAGAGACAAGCCAAGAAGCGCCGAGTAGACACTGAATAGGACTAAACTATGTATAGAATAGTTTTTTGCCTTTTGTTTCATAATAATTTTTATTTATATAACCCTTTTGCTGATTTTTAAAGTGTTACATAAACAGGACAGGTGAAATATTATCATGTAAAGCAACCATAAACACATGAAAAGACCTAGGTTTACAATTTATGATTAAAACTCTACTATCTACACAATATACATAGACATAAAATGTAAAAACTTAAATATCTTAGAAACAGTAGCCAATCAGTTGTTTTAATTGTCATATTTGAATTCAGCACATCAAAATACATAATAAATAGCACATTTTATCTCTGAAGCAGACGACTTCTCAAAAATTGTAGACCAGTGTAATTAGACAGCGAAACACACTTGCCACTCATTCACACTAGCCATCATATTTAAGAGTTAGCTGGTCGTTAGCTGGTTAAAGCAGACCTTTCAACTTTAGATTAGTCACGATTGTGTTGGCTGGCAAAGTCAATTACCATATGAAGGCTTCTTGGTGGGTTATGTGGACTGAGTCTGTTATCGCCATTCAGTTTTTATTGGGCAGCCTCCCTTCCCCCATTGCTAACTCCAATGTAGTTGGCACCCTTGGGCCCAACCATGCACACTGGTGAAAGCACTCAACTCCAGGTGGGCCTCCAATGGGCATAGAGACTGCACTCAACCTTGCTGGATAAGATTCCTCATTGGGATCCTCAGTCGAAAGGCCAAGGACTGATTGAGTCATTGAGACTGATTTTACTTATTGCTAGAGCTATAACAACAGGGTATTGTGGGGTTGGGGAAAGCTTGTGTAACCACCTGGCATGCTGTTCCTGGTTCTATGTGTAGAGAGAACTTCACGTATAGGAATATAAGAAGATGCAAACAAGTCTATAGGATAGAAAAGGCCCCATTGTTCCCATAAAACGATCAACAAATATACAGGGGAACATGGACACTCTTCAAACTACAGGGGAAAGCAGTGAATGTGTTATTCCTTGACTTTAGCAAAGCTTTTGATACGGTCTCACACAGTATTCTTGCCAGCAAGTTAAAGTAGTATGGGCTGGATGAATGGACTAAGGTGGCTAGGAAGCTGGCTAGATCGTCAGGCTCAACAGGTAGTGATCAATGGTTCCATGTCTAGTTGGCAGCCGGTATCAAGCGGAGTGCCCCAAGGTTCGGTCCTGGGGCCGGTTTTGTTCAATATCTTCATCAATGATCTGGAGGATGGCGTGGACTTCACCCTCAGCAAGTTTGCAGATGACACTAAACTGGGAGGAGTGGTAGATATGCTGGAGGGTAGGGATAGCATACAGAGCGACCTAGACAAATTAGAGGATTGGGCCAAAAGAAATCTGATGCGGTTCAACAAGGACAAGTGCAGAGTCCTGCACTTAGGACGGAAGAATCCCATGCACTGCTACAGACTAGGACCGAATGGCTAGGCAGCAGTTCTGCAGAAAAGGACCTAGAGGTTATAGTGGACGAGAAGCTGGATATGAGTTGATAGTGTGCCCTTGTTGCCAAGAAGGCTAACGGCATTTTGGGCTGTATA
>NW_020694334.1:0-13923 GCF_002925995.2 Terrapene triunguis
TAGGACTGGAAGGGACCTCGAGAGGTCATCGAGTCCAGTCCCCTGCCTGCATGGCAGGACCAAATATTGTCTAGACCATCCCTGATAGACATTTATCTAACCTACTTGAAGGGTTAAAATCCATGTGCATGTTATATAACAACCTGGTATATGGATTGTGCCAGCTCTTTCTCAGACCCAAAGTCCAGAGTTTGGTCTGGAGACCAGAGGCCTAGCAAATAGTGATTAGCTAAGGGTATGTCTACACTACGAGGGTAGTTCGATTTCACTTAAATCGAATATGTGGAATCGATATTACAAAGTCGAACGTGTGTGTCCACACTAAGGACAGTAATTCGACTTTGTGAGTCCACACTAACGGGGCAAGCGTCGACATTGGAAGCGGTGCACTGTGGGCAGCTATCCCACAGTTCCCGCAGTCCCCGCTGCCCATTGGAATTCTGGGTCGAGCCGCCAATGCCTTCTGGGTAAAAAAATGTGTAGAGGGTGCTTTTGGGTAACTGTCGTCATCCGTCCGTCACTACCGACCTCCCTCCCTCCCTGAAAGCGCCTGCGGGAAATCAGTTCGCGCACTTTTCTGATCAGTGACAGTGCGGACGCCACAGCACTGCGAGCATGGATCCCGCTGCGACCATCGCTGCAGTTGTGGCCGTTCTCAACGCCTCGCAGCTTATCATACACCTTTCCCTGAGGCAGATGCAGAGAAATCAGGCGAGGAGGCTACGGCACCGCCGTGAGGGCCTGAAGTCAGAGAGTAGCACAGAACTGTCAGAAACCACGAGCCCCAGCGCCCAGGACATCACGGTGGCAATGGGTTATGTGGATATTGTGGAACGGCGATTCTGGGCCCGGGAAACAAGCACGGACTGGTGGGACCGCATAGTGCTGCAGGTCTGGGATGAATCCCAGTGGCTGCGAAACTTTCGCATGCGGAAGGGGACTTTCCTTGAACTTTGTGAGTTGCTGTCCCCTGCCCTGAAGCGCAATGACACCCGGATGCAAGCAGCCCTGACTGTCCAGAAGCGAGTGGCCATAGCCCTCTGGAAGCTTGCAACGCCGGACAGCTACCGGTCAGTCGCGAACCACTTTGGTGTGGGCAAATCTACCGTGGGGGTTGTTGTGATGCAAGTAGCCAACGCAATCGTTGAGCTACTGCTCTCAAAGGTAGTGACCCTGGGAAACGTGGAGGTCATCATAGATGGCTTCGCCACGATGGGATTCCCAAACTGCGGTGGGGCTATAGATGGGACTCACATCCCTATCCTGGGACCGGACCACCAGGCCAGCCAGTACATTAACAGAAAGGGCTACTTTTCAATGGTGCTGCAAGCACTGGTGGACCATAGGGGACGTTTTACGAACATCAACGTCGGATGGCCGGGCAAGGTTCATGACGCTCGCGTGTTCAGGAACTCTGGTCTGTTTAGACGGCTGCAGGAAGGTATTTACTTCCCGGACCACAAAATAACTCTTGGGGATGTGGAGATGCCTACAGTGATCCTCGGGGACCCAGCCTACCCGCTAATGCCCTGGCTCATGAAGCCCTATACTGGCGCCCTGGACACAGAAAAAGAACTGTTCAACTACCGTCTGAGCAAGTGCAGAATGGTGGTGGAGTGTGCTTTTGGCCGTCTCAAGGGGAGATGGAGAAGCTTACTGACTCGCTGTGATCTCAGCGAAACCAATATCCCCATTGTTATAGCAGCTTGCTGTGTGCTCCACAATCTCTGTGAGAGCAAGGGGGAGACCTTTATGGCGGGGTGGGAGGTTGAGGCAAATAGCCTGGCTGCTGATTACGCCCAGCCAGACAGCCGGGCGATTAGAAGATCCCAGCGGGACGCACTGTGCATCCGGGAGTCTTTGAAAGCTAGGTTCCTGACTGAGCAGGGTAACCAGTGACTGTTAAGTTTGTGGACACAGAAGCTGAACCTGCCCCCGTTACTTTACCCAGTTTATGTTGACTATCCTCTCCAGCTACATACCCCCTTCACCCCCTTCCCAAAAAATAAAATCTGTTCTGTTTTGTCTTTATTACTGTTTTCGCGGGAATGTTTTAAACCGGGGACGCACACTGTGGTGGGGGGCGGGTTTAGTGTTCTGATGCAAATGATGCTTCTAAACTCCAGGAATGACAGGCTCCGCAGTGGTGGACTGGTTGTTTCAACGGAGCCTGCCAGCACTCCTGGGCGGGACTGCGTGTATGTGTCGGCTAGGTGACTTTCTGGCAGTGGGAGGAGGGTTACAGATCCCCTGCTTCTTGGCTCTGTGATCCAGGATAAGGACCGCTGCATAAGATCAGTAATTGCCCTCCCCCGCCACAAAGTCACAGAGCAACCCCCCCCCCCCCCAGAACATGAAAACCACCTCCCAGACTGACCAGGGTAACTAGTGACTGCACTGTGTATGTGTCCTGATGCTGGACCTGCCCCCGCCTCTGTACCCTGCTAAAGGTGACTGTCCTGTCCAATTACCAAGCCCCTTCCCCCCTTCAGACAGACTCTCCTCCAAAAGAAAATCATGGAAACAGTAATTAACAGAAAATAATATTTTATTATGAACCACACATGAAACGGGGGGGGGGGGGAACTTGTGTGAGGTGGGTAGGAAAGGACTTTTCAAATTTTGAGCAGTCTGCAGGGGTTGACTGAAAGTTTTAACGGCCCTTGCCGCCCCTCCTTCTTTGGACTTTGGGTGAGGGGGGTGTGGGACTTGGTGGCGGGGGAGGGCGGTTAGAGATAGACTGCAGCGGGGCTCTGTCCTCCTGCCTCCGGTCTGGCAGAACATCCACAAGGCGCCAGAGCGTGTCCGTTTACTCCCTCCTTAGTCCAAGCAGCGTTTGAGTCGCCTGCTGGTCCTCTTGACGCCACCTCTCCTCCCGTTCCATGATTGCTCGGTGCATTTGGGACAAGTTCTCCCTCCACTGTGTCTGCTGGGTGCCTGGGCTCGGGAGCAGCCCATTAGTTCTGAGAACATGTCCTCACGCGTCTTCTTCTTCCTCCACCTAATCTGCGCTAGCCTCTGGGAGTGTGATGCCAGGCTGGGTTGGGAGACAGTCGCAGATGTGTCTGTGGGAATGGGAAAAAGGGAGTGAATTCCTGAGACAGATAAATTTTGTTGTGAACAAAGAACATAGTCTTTCTCTGTGAACAAGACCATGCACTGCACCTCTCACATGCGCACTCAGGACAAGGTCGAATTTTCGGCCCTCGCCTTCAGTGCCTGGGGTCTTGCACTGCCGATCTGAGAAGCGGGGCAGGACACCTGAACTTCTGTAGCAGGCAAACATGGTAAGCCGTAGACTTGTGGCTGCTTAAAACTTTAATAGTAGCACTGGCCTCCTTTCACATTGAAAGCAATGCCAGTCTCTGCTGCCAGCAATCAGGCTAGCATGAACTCTGCCCCTGTCCCACCCCCTCGCGGCTGTCCCAGGGAAAGATCCCTGTATGCTGCCCCTCTCCCTCCACCGCGTGGCTGTAAAGCAGTCCCAATACTAACATTCCCCTCCCTAATTCAAAGCAGGGCATCATGAGCGACATCACCCTCATGAGGATCTCAGACAGCGAGAAGGAACGCATGCTTAGGGAAAGCATGCAAAAACCAGGGCCGTATGCTGCCATGCTCTGCCGTGCGATGATCCCGGAATACTTGATTGTGTCGTGGCGGGGAAACGTCTCGTACCATGGGGGACCAAATAAGATCGTCCTACCCAGGAACCTGATGAACAGGCTGGAAAAGTACCTCCATGAGACCTACGAAGAGTTCTCCCATGAGGATTTCGCGTCTATCCGCGGCCATATAGACCGTATTTTGGTGTAGCTGCACTGGCAGGAAGTAAAGAGTGGAGCGTCTTTGGCTGGAGAATCATGAAAAACCGGACATTGTTTGATTTTTTTTAAATAGTTGGGACTAAATAGTTAGGCGCCTAAGGCAAAGAAATCATGAAAAACCCACTGTTAATATTATAAATATTCCAGTTCAGTTCTGTTGTACATAAAAGTTTAGATGTTTAAATCACTTCATGAAAAACACATTGTTAATATTATAAATATTCCAGTTCTGTTAAAAATAAATGTTTAGATGTTTAAAGCACTTACTGCTTGATCCTTCCCCTGATTCTGTGTCCGGGCTAACGGCTGGGGACGGTTGGTAGGGGATCTCGGTAAGGGTGATGAAGAGCTCCTGGCTGTCGGGGAAATCAGCAGTGCCAGTGCTGTCGACTGCCTCGTCCTCCTCATCTCCTTCTTCATCTTCCCCGTCCGCTAACATGTCCGACGAGGAACCGGCCGCGGACAATATCCCATCCTCAGAGTCCACGGTCAGTGGTGGGGTAGTGGTGGCGGCCGCACCTAGGATGGAATGCAGTGCCTCGTAGAAACGGGATGTGTGGGGCTTGGATCCGGAGCGTCCGTTTGCCTCTTTGGTTTTTTGGTAGCCTTGTCTCAGCTCCTTGATTTTCACGCGGCACTGCGTTGCATCCCGGCTGTATCCTCTCTCTGCCATGGCTTTTGAGATCTTCTCGTAGATCTTAGCATTCCTTCTTTTGGAGAGCAGCTCTGAAAGCACAGACTCATCGCCCCACACAGCGATGAGATCCAAGACTTCCCGATCAGTCCATGCTGGGGCCCTCTTTCTATTCTGGGATTGCACGGCCATCTCTGCTGGAGAGCTCTGCATCGTTGCCAGTGCTGCTGAGCTCGCCACGATGTCCAAACAGGAAATGAGATTCAAACTGCCCAGACAGGAAAGGGAATTCAAATTTTCCCGGGGCTTTTCCTGTGTGGCTGGTCAGAGCATCCGAGCTCGGACTGCTGTCCAGAGCGTCAACAGAGTGGTGCACTGTGGGATAGCTCCCGGAGCTATTAGCGTCGATTTCCATCCACACCTAGCCTAATTCGATATGGCCATTTCGAATTTAGCGCTACTCCTCTCGTTGGGGAGGAGTACAGAAGTCGAATTTAAGAGAGCTCTATGTCGAACTAAATAGCTTCGTGGTGTGGATGGGTGCAGGGTTAATTCGATGTAACGGCGCTAAATTTGACATAAAAGCCTAGTGTAGACCAGGCCTAAGAAAAAAGCAGAATAAACAAGATGACATTGCCTTTGCTAAGATCTGCTTGGTCAGTAGAAATGCCAGATGTTGAAGCAATAACTGAATAATTTTTTTTTTTATAGAGATATCCTATCTCCTAGAACTGGAAGGGACCTTGAAAGGTCATCAAGTCCAGCCCCCTGCCTTCACTAGCAGGACCAAGTACTGATTTTGCTGCAGATCCCTAAGTGCCCCCCTCAAGGTTTGAACTCACAACCCTGGGTTTAACAGGCCAATGCTCAAACCACTGAGCTATCCCTCCCCCCAACCTGGTATATGTTGGTTGTTATTTCACTAGGAAGGTGGTGAAGCCCTGGACTGCGTTACCTAGGGAGGTGGTGGAGTCTCCTTCCTTGGAGATTTTTAAGGCCCGGCTTGACAAAGCCCTGGCTGGGATGATTTAGTTGGGAATTGGTCCTGCTTTGAGCAGGGGGTTGGACTAGATGACCTCCTGAGGTCCCTTCCAACCCTGATATTCTATGACTCTATGAATTATGTTTCATCCAATGTTTCAAATTGAACAAAGGATACCTGTTCCTACTGTGTTTCTCCTGAAGGGAAAACAGTCTTCCCACAGTTCCAACCTTGAGTTTATGAAGATTGGCACGTCAGTATAATGATATGGCATCCTTCCACCTCCCTTCCAAGGGACCAATGCCCTGCCTTAAGACATAAAGGAGACAATCTCTATTTCCATATGCTTTCACTGTTTCTTTGCTTTAACCCCTAATCTGGAGGACAATGAAAGGAGTTGCTCCATTCCTATGGACCCCAAAGCAGAATTCAACATATATATTTTATACTAATAACATTTTATCAAAGTATTAATTAAATGTTAACTTGCTAACTTGAGACCATGGGCGGAGACATTATGTAACCTTTTAACCATTGGCTACTGTGCTGTCTTGTCTTGCTGCAAAACCTATCCCGGGGTGTGGAACTGCCTACCCCGTCACTTTCCCCCGCCCACGGTAAATCTATATATTCCATTGTAATCAATTAATTGACAGTGTCTCTGAGCCTAATAAGCCAGGTGACACTCCGCCAGCGCTGTGTTTAATAAAGCCCTATGCTTTGACCTCTACACGGTGTGGATTTATGTCCTTCAGTTTGGGGGCTCGTCCGGGATACAAGTTTGTGAACTGGCTGAGGATCTGAGACTGAAATCCAAAAGAGGTGAGTATGTTTACTTTACCACTTCATTAGGACAGGGATAGAAGTCTCTCATCCCCTTTCAGACACATCTTGTCTCCTTTTTAATTTGTGTGAAGGACCTTAGACACATGTGGTCAAAGCAGTGGGGTTAAATAAGGGTACCACTTGGGAGGGAAGACTTGTGCAAGAGGGTCATGTACTGTTTAAACAACTAAGGGGTGTGTTACGGAGGACTTGAATAATCCACCAGCAAGCGATTGGCCGTGAGTTAAGCCCAGGATTGGCTGGGTACGCAAGCGGTAGGCAGTGCAAACTGGTGGTCCATTTCCTCATTGCACGTAACATTGCAAGTCCTAGGGGAGTGCCCCCCCCAGGCATGTGACGTACATGCTTTCGAATAGCACAAAGTCTCCAACCAATAAGTCCAGCATGTGTGTGTAATTGAAGACACACGCGGTATTAAGGGTGGGGAGACGTCCTCATGAAATTCAAGGCTGTGGAGAGTTGAAACCATAGCATAAAAAGGGGGAAAAGTAACTCCTCATAAAGGCTGACAAGCATTTAGGAGGGGAAGACGCAAGTTCCCTTCAAGGTCAGCAGCCGGGGTGACGAAAAACCCATGGCGTCAAAAGGAGAGGCAATAATTAGTCCTCGAGAGTACTTGGAATATAAACATGTTAAAACTCGGCAGGCAACAGCTAAAAAAGCAAACTACTCTGCTGCCGGACCAGAGGCAGATCTGGTTACTTGGTGGAATCATCAGAAAAGTGACAAAACAGACAAAGCAGTAGTAGTTATATTGGATATTCTTAACATAAAGAAGAAAGAAATTGCAACTTTAAGATCTCAAAACCAGGCTCTGAAAGATAAGAGCTATGCTCTAAAATATGTAACTGTCTGGAAATTGGAAAAAATCCCAGAGAAAAAGAATCACCCTGCCTGGGACACACCTCCAGATTGGGAGGGGGAGAGCACACTCCTGGCATTTGCCAGCCCACTGCTCCGCCGATTAACTATCTGTGGGAAAACTCAACAGCACAAAGCAAAGGGGAGGAATCAAAACCCCCTCCATACATTTCTTCGCATAACAGGCCAAATTTAAGCACCCACAGAGATAATAAAGGAGCACCACAAGGATTAATTACCCCAGGGGAGCAAGTACAGCGTATGGCTCCAATTAAAACACAGCTAAGGAGGTTCAGAAATGTTAACACGGAGGGTGAACCAGTAAGGGGACTTAGAACAGAAACAACTGAAATTTACTGTCCCTTCACCCCCCAGGAAAAACAGGCACTACTGTCTGATTTACCCGAACTCAAGCGTGATAACAAGAATACTGAGTTCTGGGACAAGCTGGATGGCCTGACTGAAATACATGGCCTCCATAGGAAGGACGTTCACATCCTGGTCAAGTGCAAGTGCCCCAGGGATGTGTGGGAGAATCTAGATAATAAATGGAAGACAGGGCGCTGGGCTGAAGATCATAACCCCAACCCAGCGGGAGGGAATCAGGCTGAAGAACCAGCAGGAATCCCAAACCCAGACGCAGGCACTGTAACAGAATTCAGGAATGCACTATCTGTTGTTCTAGGAGCCCAGACCACTAACTGGGGGGCTCTGCAGTCTGTGGTTCAGCAGAAGGGGGAGTCTGCCATGTCCTATGCTGAAAAAAAAATGGAATGCATTCCGAGCTTATTCAGGTCTGGAGAATATAAAATCCCGAGACCATGATGTATTCCTTCAAATCCTAAGGAAGGGCTGTCTGCAGATCACCAAGCAGTCCTGGCATTAGGCATCTCAGTGGGGGAGACATACTCAGCAGTAATGAAATGGGCCACAGAAGTAGAAAACCAAAAAAAAAAGAGGAAGGTAGCAGCAAGCACATCCTCCGAAGAAATTGTAGTGGTTCATGCAGTCAGAACCACTATCTGCTTCACATGCAATAAGCCTGGACATCTGGCACGTGACTATAAAAATAAAAATAAAATCAAACCATGCAGTAGTTGTAAAAGGAGCTCGGGGGAGTAATCAACCCCAGAGCTAGCTGCATTGAATGGGCCAAAGGGTCCAAGCAGGAAAGATCATCTCAAAATATAGCCATAATTGACAGTAATAAAGTAATAATACCAGAGTGGGGGGGAAGCCCAGTAGAAACCCTGTGTTCCCTTCACCCTGAAGTGTGGGCAACAGATAAACAAGATTGTGGGCTAGTAAACATGAAGCCTATATCTGCAGAAGGACCAACTCACAAAGCCCACAGGCAGTACCCAATTAAACCGGAAGCCTTAGAGGCAGTTAAAGATATAGTCACTAATTTGGAATTCAGAGGGGTGATTAGAAAAACCACCTCCACAACTAATTCCCCAATTTGGCCCGTCAGGAAGCCAGACGGGACCTGGAGGTTAACTATAGACTACACCCACCTTAACCGGGTGACTCCAAAGGCACATCCTATTGTGGCAAGCCCTGCCACGATTCTTAATTTGCTAACACCAGGACATTTAATATTCTCAGTCCTGGACGTAGCTAATGGATTTTGGAGTATTCCTCTTGCAAAGGAGAGTCAGGAGAAATTTGCATTTACAGTAGGAGACCAGCAGTACACTTGGACCCGAGTACCTCAGGGGTTCCATAATTCTCCCTCCATATTCCACAGGACAATGGCAGAAGTAATAGCACAAGTGCCTTTGGAAGGGGATACTGTGATACTGCAGTATGTAGATGATTTGCTAATTGCCAGTTCAAATGAAAAGAACCATTTAAAAACCCTAAACAGACTGTTCATGTATCTTCGCGAGGCAGGATTTAAATTAAGCCCGAAGAAAGCCCAATTGCAACAGCAGTAAGTTTTATACCTAGGGCATAACATATCACAGGGAGAAAAGGCACTCACAATAGACAGAAAGCAAGCAATTCGAGGGTTAAAGAAACCACGGACAGTTAAGGAAGTTCGAAAGGTCCTGGGACTCCTTAATTTCTGTAGAACCTATATACCAAAGTACTCAGAGATGGTGGAACCAATTCAAAACCTCACTAGAGGGGGAAAGCCTGCAAATGAGTTAGTAATATGGGGCACAGAGCAAGAGGAGGCATTTATAAAAATAAAACAGGCTTTAGCCTCCGCCCCCAGCCTGGGCTTACCAGATATGGGAAAGCCGTTCCACCTTTACTGTAGCCATAGCGGGACCCAGTATTCTGCTGTACTAACCCAGCTTCACGGAGACAGACAGCGTCTGGTAGCATCCCTATCTACCATAAGACCCCCTGTATCCCAGGGATTACCGGAGTGCGTAGCAGCTCTAGATTGTGCTACGTGGGCTGTGAAAGCTTGTGAATCATACACTCTCATGGGGAAATTAGTGCTTCATACACCTCATACACTTATTGATATCCTCAACACCGGGTGACTAAAATCTGTAACAGATGCCCGCAGGAGTCAGTGGGAATCAACATTGTGCTTGCAAAACCCTAACTACTCCATACTAAGAGACAAGGGAATAAATGTAGCCGAATGTCTGAACGTAGAGGGAGAGGTACACGAATGTCTTATAGATGGAGAAGAGGAAGTGTTGGGAAGAATTAAAGAAGAGCCATTAGAAAATCCAGATATAGTTTTGTATGTAGATGGATCAAGAAAGTATGAAAATGGAGTGCCACACACCGGATGGGCAGTGGTACTCAGTGATGGGACAGTGATAGCGTCAGGTCAGATGGAAGAATCAAAGTCAGCACAAGAAGCGGAGCTAACAACCCTCACAGAAGCTTTGAAAGTGGGGGAAGGCAAGAAGCTCACTGTATATACAGACAGCAGATACACATTTGGAGTAGTGCATGACTACATGGACGTGTGGTCACGCAGAGGTTTTATAACAACAACTGGCAAGCCAATCAATAATATGAAAGCAGTTCAAAGACTAACAAAAGCTGCCAAACTACCATCAGAACTAGCAGTAGTAAAGATAAAAGCCCACAAAAAGATCTCAAGTGAGGAACAAAAAAGAAATTATTGGGCAGATAAACGTGCCAAAGAAATTGCACAAGCAAGTCCTATTAAAATTTGTGCAGCTAAAGTGCCAGAGAGGAAGTGAATTTAAGAAAGCTATATGCAACCATAAGCCCAGAAGAAAAAAGCAAATTGGAAAAACAAGGCTGTGTATATAAAAATCACCTCTGGTATGGGCCGGGGGGGGAGGAGCTGGTAGCCCCGGAGTGCATACGGCTCTACTGCTCCATGCCATCCACTCTCCAGCTCATCTGGGGTGAAGACAAATGAGGGCCGCCTTGGAATACTGGTGGTGGCCAGCCATGAAAAAAAGTTGCTTTACAATTTCTCAAAAGATGTGTAACATGTGCACAAGTGAATGTGGGTAGAAGGAAAAAGGTGCCTCTGAATCACCAACCACGACCAGAGGGACCATGGCAAAATTTGCAAATTGATTTTACTGGACCCTTGCCACAAAGCAGAGGGTATACTTACATTTTGGTAATTATTGACACTTTTACCCGAAGGGTAGAGGCATTCCCAACCAAGAATTGTACTGCTACAACAGTAGCTTGAATCCTAGCAGAAGAAATAATACCCAGGTGGGGTTTGCCACTGTCAATAGACTCTAACCAAGGAACTCACTTTACAGGGTGAGGAATGAAGGAGGCATGCAAGGCACTAGGAATAAAGCAAAGATTCCATATACCATACCACCCTGAAAGCTCGGGAATGGTGAAAAGAATGAACAGAACAATGAAAACAGCCTTAACAAAAGCAGTACTGGATACAGGAGAAGGGTGGGCTCGTATGCTTCCTGCTATATTGTATCGAATCAGAGGCAGCCCAAATAGGCTGACTCAATTAACACCCTTTGAGCTAATGACAGGAAGAGCAATGAGAATGCCTAGCACTGTGATCCTCCCTGCGGGGGAGTCAGGGCTTTTTGCAGACAGGCTGCAGAACTACATCAAGGCATTGGACAGAGAGTTGAAGGATTTATACAACCAAGTGAAGGAAAATCAAACCCAGCTGGATGATAATAGCAGTCTGGACAAACCTGCATTTAAAGTTGGGGATTTGGTAATGTGTCACATTTACCCAGAGGCTAAAGGAATTTTAAAGCCAAGATGGCAAGGCCCTATGAGGGTCCTTCTGACTAATACATGTGCAAAGACTGGGGGAAAATTGGGAACATTTTGGCGTCACCACAATCAGTTAAATTGTTTAAATCAGCATCTGTCAATACTAACAATATTTCCACAAGTGTCTCCACAGGTAAACAACAAAAGGTAAAGGAGGAAGAACTGAAGGGTGACCAAAACAACCAGAGCGACCATGGGGAGGCTTCTGCTGTGGCTCCTGCTGTCCCTGTGGTGCATGAGGAAGGACGCAAGTAGTGTGCCATGTGCAAAGGGGACTACAAAGTCTTGGGCTATCCCTCATTTGAACTCAATTACATGGCATATTGCCATGATGGCTTGGGAGGAAACACACAGACCTCGATACTGGAATTTGTGTGGGATTTTGTGGGAAAGAAACCAAACACTCATGAAAGATTATGTGCCAATTATACTGACATGGTACCAGTGGCGGTTCGGCCTGCTGAATCAGGATGGGGCTTACCACTTAAAGCACGGACGGAGGTAACCCCAAAGGCATGGCATACATTTGTTAAACGATGGCCCAAATTAGAATGTCCACGACTGGTAACAATTAACCGGGTTATCAGAAACAGAGTGGAACCACCCAATTGTGTGTCATGCCCTGAACAAATCCCTGGTCCAAAACGAGAATTAATAATAATAGGACCAGCCTTACCGGTCCTCATCTCGGTGGTATTCCACACTTACAGGGTCAAGGTGCGTATTCCTTTAGAGGAAGTGAACAGACAATGTGCAAAGGTCAGGCCTCGAATGAGTAGAAACATTACTAGCCTAACAAACCAAATTGGTGAGCGCTTAACTAGACAGAAGAGAGGATTACTAGATACCCTTGCAGGATGGTGACCTCCCTGCCAGTATGGAGGAGGGGTCATGTTATTAAAATAGAAGGTGTTGCATACACTGAGGTCACTGGGAGAGCATTGTATCCTAGTGAAGGTTGCACCCACTCTGATAAGGAAATTCTGTGTACATGCCCATATAATGTTCTAACGAATCTGTCTAGGTTTGAAGTGGCCATTACTGAGAAACTAGCGCACACGGAGCTGGTCCAGATGAACGGTACCTACTGGTGTGTGACTGCCCAGAACCACTCCATCGAGCGAAATGGAAAGCCCTGCCCCTCGAGACATCCATCCGTGTGCATAACGGTCCCCCGAAGGTCAACCCTGACTGTTGACGGGACGTGGCTCCACCGTACTCCGCCAATGATAGGTAACCTAACATGGGATCCGGAATGGCACTACGGCAGTAAGTATCTAGAGGAGGGTCTACAGGCCCTGCAGGCAAAGATTGAGGAGTTGGTGGCCGAAGCCCAGAGGCATATTGGAGAAGGCCGTCTGAGGTACTCAGATAGGGGAAACCGTGGACAAGGCCGATGTGAAGTACTCAAAGGCAAGGAACTAGGCAGTGGAGGTTAAAGCAATGATTATGGGCAATGCCATCTCAGGTGACAAGGTCCCCTGGGGATGGATCTGGGTGCTATTTTGTCAAGTTATGTGGGGAGTGTCTATCCTAACATTCCTGATGGTACTGGTGCTTTAACGGCAACTCCGCAGTAGGCTGGGTACATTAAAATTGGTATATTTGACCTGGCGGGTTAGGAAACCCTAGGGTCAAGAGGAGGGACTGAAGGGTTAAAATCCATGTGCATGTTATATAACAACCTGGTATATGGATTGTGCCAGCTCTTTCTCAGACCCAAAGTCCAGAGTTTGGTCTGGAGATCAGAGGCCTAGCTAATAGTAATTAGCTAAGGAAAAAGCAGAATAAACAAGATGACATTGCCTTTGCTAAGATCTGCTTGGTCAGTAGAAATGCCAGATGTTGAAGCAATAACTGAATAATTATGTTTCATCCAATGTTTCAAGTTGAACAAAGGATCCCTGTTCCTACTGTGTTTCTCCTGAAGGGAAAACAGTCTTCCCACAGATCCAACCTTGAGTTTATGAAGATTGGCACGTCAGTATAATGATATGGCATCCTTCCACCCCCCTTCCAAGGGACCAATGCCCTGCCTTAAGACATAAAGGAGACAATCTCTATTTCCATATGCTTTCACTGTTTCTTTGCTTTAACCCCTAGGAATGTATCTGGAGGACAATGAAAGGAGTTGCTCCATTCCTATGGACCCCAAAGCAGAATTCAACATATATATTTTATACTAATAACATTTTATCAAAGTATTAATTAAATGTTAACTTGCTAACTTGAGACCATGGGCGGAGACATTATGTAACCTTTTAACCATTGGCTACTGTGCTGTCTTGTCTTGCTGCAAAACCTATCCCGGGGTGTGGAACTGCCTACCCCGTCACTTTCCCCCGCCCACGGTAAATCTATATATTCCATTGTAATCAATTAATTGACAGTGTCTCTGAGCCTAATAAGCCAGGTGACACTCCGCCAGCGCTGTGTTTAATAAAGCCCTATGCTTTGACCTCTACACGGTGTGGATTTATGTCCTTCAGTTTGGGGGCTCGTCCGGGATACAAGTTTGTGAACTGGCTGAGGATCTGAGACTGAAATCCAAA
>NW_020694335.1:0-2795 GCF_002925995.2 Terrapene triunguis
CCAATACTTCTGTTAGTCTTAAAGGTGCCACAGGACCCTCTGTTGCTTTTTACAGATTCAGACTAACACGGCTACCCCTCTGATACTTGACACCATGCAAGGCATTGCATTTAGCTGTATGGAATGGAAATCTATCAACCTCATGAAGAAACTTGCACAAATACAGACAGATATCTTCCTTTCCAAATGCAAACGGATGGACATCATACCAAATGGACTGAAGGTGAAAAATCCATTGCTATCTACATACTGCACAGACCACAGTGAGAGATTATGCCATACACTATCAAAGAAACTGAGGAACCACCTGATCAGCATCCTATACAGCAAACAGAAAAACATCAAGAAAGAGCTCTCCAACCTGGAGACTTTCATAAATAACCAACCTCCACACAAATGGACTTTACTAAAATAAGACAGGAGATCTACATTACACACTTCACCTCTCTACAAAGGAAAAAGGACTGTAAGCTGTCTAAAATCCTACCTGCCACATGGGGCCACAACAGGGGTACCCCTAACTCACCCAGCAATATCGTCAATTTATCCAGCTACACACTCAACCCAGCAGAAGAGTCTGTCCTATCTCGGGGACTCTCTTTTTGCCCCAGCACCCCCACGAACATGATACAGTTCTGCGGTGATCTGGAAGCCTACTTTCGCCGCCTCCGACTCAAAGAATACTTTCAAGATAACACTGAACAGCGCACTGATACACAGATACCCTCCCACCAACAACACAGGAAGAAGAACTCTACATGGACTCCTCCTGAGGGTCGAAATGACAGTCTGGACCTATACATAGAATGCTTCCGCCGACGTGCACAGGCAGAAATTGTGGAAAAACAACATCGCTTGCCTCATAACCTAAGTCGTGCAGAACGCAATGCCATCCACAGCCTCAGAAACCACCCTGACATTATCATCAAAGAGGCTGATAAAGGAGGTGCTGTTGTCAACATGAACAGGTCTGACTACCAGAAGGAGGCTGCCAGACAACTCTCCAATACCAAATTCTACAGGCCACTTTCCTCAGATCCCACTGAGGAATACACTAAGAAACTGCACCATCTGCTGAGGACACTCCCTACACTAACACAGGAACAAATCAACATACCCTTAGAGCCCCGACCAGGGTTATTCTATCTACTACCTAAGATCCACAAACCTGGAAATCCTGGACGCCCCATCATCTCGGGCATTGGCACTCTCACTGAAGGACTGTCTGGATATGTAGACTCCTTACTCAGACCCTATGCCACCAGCACTCCCAGCTATCTCCGTGACACCACAGATTTCCTGAGAAAACTACAATGCATTGGTGACCTCCCAGAAAACACCATCCTAGCCACCATGGATGTAGAGGCTCTCTACACAAACATCCCACATACAGATGGAATACAAGCTGTCAGGAACAGTATCCCTGATGATGACACAGCACAACTTATTGCTGAGCTCTGTGACTTTATCCTCACGCACAATTATTTCAAATTTGGTGACAATATATACCTCCAGACCAGTGGCACCGCTATGGGCACCCGCATGGCCCCACAATATGCCAACATTTTTATGGCTGACCTGGAACAACGCTTCCTCAGCTCTCGTCCACTCATGCCCCTTCTCTACCTACGCTATATTGATGACATCTTCATCATCTGGACCCATGGGAAAGAGACCCTGGAAGAATTCCACCATGATTTCAACAGCTTCCACCCCACCATCAACCTCAGCCTGGACCAATCTACACGGGAGGTCCACTTCCTAGACACCACCGTACAAATAAGCGATGGCCACATTAACACCACCCTATACCGAAAACCCACCGACCGCTATGCCTACCTTCATGCCTCCAGCTTCCACCCCGGTCACACCCCACGATCCATCGTCTACAGCCAAGCACTGAGGTACAATCGCATCTGCTCCAACCCCTCAGACAGAGACCAGCACCTACAAGATCTTCACCAAGCATTCTCAAAACTACGATACCCACACGAGGAAATAAAGAAACAAATCAACAGAGCCAGATGTGTACCCAGAAGCCTCCTGCTACAAGACAGGCCCCAAAAAGCAACCAACAGAACTCCACTGGCCATCACCTACAGTCCTCAGCTTAAACCTCTCCAACGCATCATCAGTGATCTACAACCCATCCTGGACAATGATCCCTCACTTTCACAGACCTTGGGAGGCAGGCCAGTCCTTGCCCACAGACAACCCGCCAACCTTAAGCATATTCTCACCAGCAACCACGCACCGCACCATAACAACTCTAACTCAGGAACCAACCCATGCAACAAACCTCGATGCCAACTCTGCCCACATATCTACACCAGCAACACCATCACAGGACCTAACCAGATCAGCTACAACATCACCGGCTCATTCACCTGCACGTCCACCAATGTTATATATGCCATCATATGCCAGCAATGCCCCTCTGCTATGTACATTGGCCAAACTGGACAGTCACTACGCAAGAGGATAAATGGACACAAGTCAGATATCAGGAATGGCAATATACAAAAACCTGTAGGAGAACACTTTAACCTCCCTGGCCACACAATAGCAGATGTTAAGGTAGCCATCTTACAGCAAAAAAACTTCAGGACCAGACTCCAAAGAGAAACTGCTGAGCTCCAGTTCATTTGCAAATTTGACACCATCAGATCAGGATTAAACAAAGACTGTGAATGGCTATCCAACTACAGAAGCAGTTTCTCCACCCTTGGTGTTCACACCTCAACTGCTAGCAGAGCACCTCACCCTCCCTGATTGAACTAACCTCGTTATCTCCA
>NW_020694336.1:0-6867 GCF_002925995.2 Terrapene triunguis
CTAACTCTACCTAACCATAGCATACATCCAAATACATTACTATTCCTGGGGGAATTCTGTGCCACTGCGCAATGCAGAATTTGTGCAGAAATTAATGTTGTGTGCGCAGCATTTCCTTCCCTCCCCGCCCCCCCCCAGAAATGGGCTGCAGAGCTGCTGGTGGCCACTAGGGGCTGCTGGACCTGGCAGAGCCCAGCTTGCACATAGAAGACACTGCCGGGGGAGGGGGAGGGAGCTGGAGGGTTCCCAGCAGCTGCGGTTCCCAGCAAGCCCTGAAGGAAGGAGGCGGTGTGCAGGAAACTCCATGCAAGCCCAGGTTCGAGCATCAGGCTGTTTCTCCCTCTGAATTCCTGGGCTCTGGGGGGTAGGGGGATGGGTGTCTGGGCTGGTGGGGGGTGCCCCACAGCTGGCCTCTGGAGGGGAGGGGACAGGACAGAGAAACAGGAACTGTGTTATCATAGGGGTTTCTTTAACTTTCTACTCCTGGGGGAAATTTTTGTGTGTCTGTATTGTTACAGACATACTGACTGACAGGTATTTTGAAATAAATTATCAAAATAATTGAAACTGATGTGATTTTATAGTGTTATTTTGACAAATAAAATATGCAGATTTTGCAGAATTTTAAAATATTGTGCACAGAATTTTTAAATTTTTTGCCGCGGAATTTTTAATTTTTAGCGCAGAACTCCCCCAGGAGTAACATTATAAATGTCAATCATAAGAAAGTTATAATTAACAGCAATGAACAAATTTGAACTTGCAGCTGTAGACTGAAAATAAATGCAACTTGTGGGGGGAAAAAAACAGGTTTACCATGAAAAGTAAGTTAATAAAAAAAAAAATTCTCTGCTGTGGCTGAATCTACACTGATTTTTCATGCTAAGATTATTTGAAACAACAAAGATGAATCAAGTCATTAGACAGGGCTATATCATTTTCAGTTCTGCATTGGGTTAGTCTCAAATTACACTGAAGGTCTATTTCAAACTAAGTTCAATTAAACTTAGAGCCACTGATAAATCATTTGCCTTCCCTACTGGATTGAATTCATAAACTATTTTTACATTATAGTAATAGGATACATCTGTAAAATTTCTATACTTATCTGGGCTTTTGTACTCGCTTTGTTAATGATGGCTGCAAACCCATTTCAGCTACCCCCAAGCCTTTCAACAGAACACACTAAGTTAAACTCAAGAGAATAATTAGAGCCCTGGATCTTACAACCTATGACATAATCCCTCTTGTTTTAGAAGCTGTTTCTGTAATATTTAAAAACAAGCTACTGACTCATCCTTACCTTTGATAATGTTTAATGTTTTTGCAGATTATGGGATCTACTGATGGATGACAAGTTTAATTGGACTTCTAATTATTTTCTTACCCAGTTCTTCATCTGTCAACAGGCTTTTTCCCTTCTATTCCACAATGGCATATTTCACACCAAAAGCCTGCTTTTTTACTATTTCATGTTGGGATATGCAAACAGACACGGATACTAAGCAATTATGACATGCATTTCCCACAGTCCTTATTGCATGAATGTTACAAACATACCATGCAGTCTGAATTTCAAGCACCATCTCATTCAATTCATTTTTTATGGCTTTTTGACTGCCTGTTGTGCATAAAAAAAAAAAAAAAAAAAAAAAGAGATGGAAAACTGAGAGGTGAATTAAAGAAAAACTAAGAGGTAACACTACTGTCAAGAGTGATGACAACTAGTAAACTATCCTGGATTACAGTGGAAAACAAAATCCTATTCTCATCTGGCAAGCATTCTTTTGCCTTTAGATGAGGAGTCAGAATTAGCCCCGTTAGCAGCTCTGAACTCTGATATAGAAATCAGGGGCAACAGTTGTTAAAAATGCAAAATAAAAGTTCAAATATGGGGGAATACTTGAAAATGTATTATGAAAACTACCGTGCAATGGAAAAATGTCCTGAAATTATTTTCCTGTTTGTTTATAAAGAGCAAAAGCAATTCAGTTTTTACTGACAGAAAATAGGAAGCCTCAAAAAATAACCTGCTCTAAAATACATAGCAAAGAACAAAAGTAATTGGTCAGTTCCTCAGCTGTTGTAATTCAGTGTAGGTCCACTGAAGTCGTAGTATTTCATGAAGTTTAACTCTGATTTTTCTAGTGTAAAATGCATATAGGACAACGGTGATATTCATCCACCACACAACCACATTTTTCACTGAGTAGGGTAACTGTATTACACTATCTAGAGACCCAATCCTGCAAAACTTTATTCGCCCAAATAGTCTCAATTACCTAAATAAGTGCTCACACAAGTAAAAGCAACTCATTTATGTAGACATTTGCTGAATTAGGTTTGTAAGACCTAATTCAGCAAACCCCTACATAAATGTAATGGTCAGGCCATGTCTAAACTAGCCAGAGAAACTCTGCTATCACCTTGGTAATAAGAGCTATAGGTGGTTGTTCTGTTTTTTTGAGACTACACAGTTTTGCAGAAGGCATTGCTAACATGGCTTCCATGCTCAGTAGATACAAGGCTACAATGCATTCTATAGTTCCCAAAATCTTGACAGAAAGATAACTGAATAACTAAATTTAGGGGACAAATGCTGTAGTTTTTACTCAAGCAAAATTTCCATTAAAGTCAATGAGAGATTTTCCTGAGAAAGGACTAAGGACGGTAGATAAAAATTAGGGCTATTAAACTGCGATTAATCACAGGTAACTCACGTGAGTAACTCAAAACACTTCAAATATATTGATTTCAATTACAACGGAGAATACAAAGTGCACAGTGCTCACTTTATATTATTATTGTTGATTACAAATATTTGCACTGTAAAAATGATAAACAAAAGTAACAGTATTTTTCAATTCATCTCATACAAGTACTGTAGTGCAATCTCTATCGTAAAAGTGCAATTTACAAATGCCAATTTTTTTATTACATATCTGCACTCAAACACAAAACAATGTAAATCTTTAGAGTCTACAAGTACACTCAGTCCTACTTCTTGTTCAGCCAATTGCTAAGAGAAACAAGTTTATTTACATTTACGGGAAATAATGCTGCCCGCTTCTGATTTACAATGTCACCAGAAAGTGAGAACAGGCATTTGCATGGCACTTTTGTAGCGGCATTGCAAGGTATTTACGTGCCAGATATGCTAAACATTCGTATGTCCCTTCATGTGTCAGCCACCATTCCAGAGGACATGCTTCCATGCAGATGACGCTCATTAAAAAAAATAATGCATTAATTAAATTTGTGACTGAACTCCTTGGGGGGGAATTGTAGGTCTCCTGCTCTGTTTTATCTGCATTCTGCCATGTATTTCATGTTATAGCAGTCTTGAATGATGACCCAGCACATGTTTGTTTTAAGAACACCTTCACAGCAGATTTGACAAAACGCGAAGAAGATACCAATGTGGAATTTCTAAAGATAGCAACAGCACTCAGCCCAAGATTTAAGATAGGTTTATTTAATTAAAAAAATTAAAATGCCATTTGTGTATTTTAATTGAATTTCCATCCAAATAGAGTTTGACACAAACCACAAGTAAAAAATTAATCATCTAGTAAATAAGAAATGCATCATTCACCATTTTCTAACATAATGTAAAATATGGAAAATTAAAGATCTGAATAAATTTAAGTCAAGCAATATAATTGCTTAAATTGATGTATATAGATATAGCGTATCCTCCTGTTTAGCAAAAAGAAGGCCCCTTCCAGTTCACCCAGCTGCAAAATGGGTACCAAATCCATTGGGTTAGGGCAGTCAGATATGATCCTGGCCACATCACTCCCTTGTGTACCATTGGCTATGAAAATGACATGCCTTAACAATGTCCCCCCCCCCCCACTGGCTTGGGGGAACTTTGACTATATTTAGTTGCAAAATCAACACGTTTTAATGGTTGTCAGTTTTCTTTAGGAAAATAACTAAAAAGTACAAATGCAAAACTCGATTAAAATCAAGATGTCCTGCATGCAGATTTAAAATCATGATTAAAAGCAGTGATTTAAATCAATTGACCCTGGGACTAAGAACTGCAGGAGTCAGTCATGGTAACTACAGATAGTAAATCCGTTCTTTTTCTTCAGTTAAGCCTTTTAATATTAAAAGGAAAAGAAAAAAAAGTTCTGTTGCTTACCATTTGCCTTCTGTTCTCTACCAGGTTGATTCCAATAATCCCTAGGAAAGATCCAAAGCCAAGCTAAGGCAAAGAACAAAAAAAAAGAAACACACCCGGTCAGCTTATTTGGCAACATACAAGAATGTCACAATATTTAAGGTGAGATGTTGGGCAGATAAACCAACTAAAACAATTTGTGAGAAAGAGCAAAATATTTGGTATAAAATTATTACTGGCCAGAAATTATGTGATGCAACAGGGAACAATCAGAATGGGAATTTTCTTATATTTTAGCAGTTCCAGGGTGGCCAACTTTGCCTTCTTTATTCAAGGAAAATCTTCCCATTGGTGTCAATTGGGAGTTTGGGACAAGAAAATATAAACAATAGTCATCAATGTTCAATAACACAGGTACTGTGTTCTTGCATCTAAAGAAGTGAGGTTCTTACCCACGAAAGCTTATGCTCCCAATACTTCTGTTAGTCTTAAAGGTGCCACAGGACCCTCTGTTGCTTTTTACAGGTATTGATATTACTGTAAGTAATTTTTATGTCTCTTTTAAAGCAACAATAAATTATATAGAAAAATAAGGCACTTCACATTTGTTCTACACATGGTTGTATTATAGAAGTATACTTATTTAGAACACCTTCTTTGAAATGCCATTATGAAACTGCAAGAGTCAACTGCAACTTCTTCAGAAAATAGATGTGTTATTTTAATGCAAGTCCCCCAAATCCTAATGTTTACCTTTTTAAAAAAAATTGCAAAATATTACAGGTCCTATGAAAAAGATGTTTTTAAATCGCTAAAGAGTACAGTGTTTCTCATATCGTACATCCCACAGCAAACAGCCACACCTGCAGCAGGTACAGCTGCACCACTAGCGGGAAGAGAGGGAGAATGAAGTTCAGCTAGAGTTACCCCTTCCTCACATGATATGTCTACACTGCAGCAGGTAGGTGTGATTCCAAGCACTGGTGGACAGGCTGGCACTAGCTCAGCTTGAGCTAGCGTCCTAAAAATAGCAGCATGGCCATTGTGGCACTGGTCACAGCTTGGGTTAGCCATCCAGGCTTGGACCAAGCGGTGGGCAGGCTTGGACTTGGGTGGTTACCCCGAGTCTCTGTCAGTCGAAACATCCACACTGCCATTTTTAGGCACTAGCTCGAGCTGAGCTAGCATGAGTCTTTCTACTTGTGCTGGGAATCACATCTCCCAGCTGCAGTGGAGAAATACCCTCAAAGCCAGAATTGCATGGGACATCCCCCACTCCTGGGAGGAACCAGCCAGAAGCAAACACGGAGGCAACTGCAGCAGCACAACTGAACCATGAAGGGAGGGAGGATGGGGAAATAAAACTCAGCCAGGGTTACCCCTTCCAACCAGATCCCATCTTGAACCAGACCTACACCAGGGCCCATGTGGGATTGGGAAAAAAGAGAAATTCCTGGGAGGAGCCAACCAGAGACCAGCCAGCAACAAACACAGAAGCAGCTGCAACAGGAACCTCTAGAGGCTAATGAGGTCATCAGTCTCTTTCCCCAGATTTTACTCTGGACATCCTTTCCCTTGTGTTGGTTGGCTGTTTACTTCTGCATGGTCACTTTACCTCATCCGCATGCCACCTTCCCTCCATGCCTTCTTTTCTTACTCCCCCACTTCAGTGTCTCCTCTCCCCGCCTTTTAGTTCATCTATCCCTTTTTAACAGCCCCTACCCACACCCATCATGGGAAAAAACAAGATGGATGGATGGATAAACAAACAAACAAATAAATGCCACCAAAAAAAATAATCATGGCACAGACATGGAGTTTGTAAGCCATCACAATGTTCCCACTGTTTGTTTGTCAAATCCCACATCTGCCTTGTCTAGTCAGATAGTGAGCTCTCTGAGGCAGGGGCTGTCTGTCTCCCCAGTGCCAGGCACAATGGGGCTCCCATCTCAGTTGGTCGCTAGGTGCTACTGTAATAAACAAAATAATAATTAACAACACACACAGCATTTACAGAAGGTGAGAGGGGAAGCTGTTAGGGGTTCCTTTGGTTAGTTGTTTGGCTGGTGGGTTTTTTTGTTTGTTTTTTGAACAAGCTCTGGGTCTAAATTGCCTAGGGAGGTTGTGGAATCTCCATCTCTGGAGATATTTAAGAGTAGGTTAGATAAATGTCTATCAGGGATGGTCTAGACAGTATTTGGTCCTGCCATGCGGGCAGGGGACTGGACTCGATGACCTCTCGAGGTCCCTTCCAGTCCTAGAATCTATGAATCTATGATCCTACAAGCTGCTTGACACAGGTGGAACCCAGAGCCAATGCAGAGCTCCATAAACTTCAGTGAAACTCCATGTGGGCACAGAGGTCTTCCTACATGCAGCCATCTGCAGGATCGGGGCCACTAAAATTGATAATTAATATAAACTAAAGATGTAGATAAAGGGAATTTTTCAATAATGGAGTAAATTACTAAGGGTATGTCTACACTACGAGGGTAGTTCGATTTCACTTAAATCGAATATGTGGAATCGATATTGCAAAGTCGAACGTGTGTGTCCACACTAAGGACAGTAATTCGACTTTGTGAGTCCACACTAACGGGGCAAGCGTCGACATTGGAAGCGGTGCACTGTGGGCAGCTATCCCACAGTTCCCGCAGTCCCCGCTGCCCATTGGAATTCTGGGTCGAGCCACCAATGCCTTGTGGGTAAAAAAAATGTGTCGAGGGTGCTTTTGGGTA
>NW_020694337.1:0-1363 GCF_002925995.2 Terrapene triunguis
CAGCCCCTGCTAGCCCAGCCCGAGGTTCTCCTTGTAGTGGTGCTCTGTACAGGGTGAGTTTCATAGGCCAGATGGGTCCATTGTGATCCTCTCCTCTTCCCTGACACAAGCCACAGGACTCCCCCCTATTTAGGGAGTGAAATCAGGGGCTTGGTTTTCGGCAGAACCGGGCCCTGGCCAATCTCTCTCCCCCCCCGGCCCCCTGCCCAGCTGAAGTGGGAAGCTCCAAGTGCTCAGTGGTGCTGAGGAGCAGATCCAGGTTTGGCTCTTATCTGCCTGTGCCTCAAGCTCCTGTGGTTTCTCTGAAGAGACTTCTGCTTTTCTGCATGGGCCACCCCGTTTGTGTGACTTCACCCTGCCCCTCCCCCCCCACTGCCCTGTCTATCCATCCGTCTGCTTTCATTCACTTGGGCAGGGACGGTCGTCTGGGCCTAGCGTCTGCCCAGCGCCGGGCATAGCAGGCCCTAACCCCTGACTCGGGCTCCCCGTGGGTGGCCGCAGCACAGACAGTCTGGCTACAATGGGCCAGGTGGTCCTGCGATAGAAAATGGGGTGTGATCTCTTTAGCACCACAGAGGGACGGTTAATGACCAGGAAGAAACCGACTGTGGGGGGTCGGTTATCCCACGTCTGCTACCGCGGGGTCTCATGCCAGGGTGTCGAGACGGGTCTCCGTTCCGGTCCAGCGTGGTGTTGCCTAAGGATCTCTGCCCGTAAGTACCAGCTCTAGGAAATGGGCTCTCTCACCACGAGAGGCTTCCACAACAACAGACGTTTTTTGTGCATGTTGAAATTTTTCAGGGGTTTTGGCCAACTGAAAAATTTGACAAATCCCCCCCAAGTGTCGTTGACAATGGACGTTTCCAGTTCAACCCAAAAGCCATTTTCCACTGGAAAAGATTTTTCTACCCTCTCTGCGAAGTCGCTGAATGAAGAGATGTCTGGTCCTCGCGTTCTCCTTTATCCACCAGGAAAAGGCAGAACAAGATGCAACAGCTGGACAAATTCACACTGAAAATAAGTAGCTAAGGTTCAGAAGGGACAGGAATTAACCTCAGGACTGTGGTGTATTGAAAATTGTATTGCAATCAGGGCCGGCTCCAGGCACCAGCCGAGCAAGCTGGTGCTTGGGGCGGCAGATTGAACGAGGCGGCATTCCGCCCAATCCTAGGGCGGCACGGCCGCTTTTTTTTTTTTTTGTTCTGCTCCGGCCGCCCTGTAGGGGGCAGCGGCGTGGAGGAAGGGAGCGCCCTGCAGGGCAGCCTGCAACCTTCCCTCCCCACCGACCGGACCGGAGCGGAGCCCTCCTGGCAGGCGGCGCGGTGGGAGGGGCCGCGTGGCAGCGCCCTGCTGTAGCCCTGGC
>NW_020694337.1:1463-9233 GCF_002925995.2 Terrapene triunguis
CTCTCTCTCTCGCCCGCTCCCTCCCCCTCCCGCCCCACCCAGCCGGTCCCCCTGCACTCGCGCTCCGGCCGCGCTGCAGGTTTTTGTTTTTTTGTTTTTTGCTTGGGGCGGCCAAAAAGCCAGAGCCAGCCCTGATTGCAATTATAAGCGGTCACTTTAAATCATAGACTATCAGGGTTAGAAGGGACCTCAGGAGGTATCTAGTCCAACCCCCTGCTCAAAGCAGGACCAACCCCAACTAAATCATCCCAGCCAGGGCTTTATCAAGCCGGGCCTTAAAAACCTCTAAGGAAGGAGATTCCACCACCTCCCTAGGTAACCCATTCCAGTGCTTCACCACCCTCCTAGTGAAATAGTGTTTCCTAATATCCAACCTAGACCTCCCCCACTGCAACTTGAGACCATTGCTCCTTGTTCTGTCATCTGGTACCACTGAGAACAGTCTACATCCATCCTCTTTGGAACCCCCCTTCAGGTAGTTGAAAGCAGCTATCAAATCCCCCCCTCATTCTTCTCTTCTGCAGACTAAACAATCCCAGTTCCCTCAGCCTCTCCTCATAAGTCATGTGCCCCAGCCCCCTGATCATTTTTGTTGCCCTCCGCTGGACTCTCTCCAATTTGTCCACATCCCTTCTGTAGCGGGGGGACCAAAACTGGACGCAATACTCCAGATGAGGCCTCACCAGTGCCGAATAGAGGGGAATGATCACTTCCCTCGATCTGCTGGCAATGCCCCTACTAATACAGCCCAAAATGCCGTTGGCCGCCTTGGCAACAAGGGCACACTGCTGACTCAGGGGTTTTCCTGGTCCTACTTGCAGGCTGGGGCCTCTGTAGGGAAGCAGGTGATCTGGGTCTAGCATTGGCCAGTCTGCAGATGGCCTACCGCAAAATGGGGTGAGTTGGGCCTTTCTGCCTTATGGAGCAGCCTGCTTTCTCTCTCTCTGTTTGGGTTTGTGTGTGCCAGGGCTCTGGATTCTAAGAAGTAAACCCATGTTACTTTGCAACCATCCAGCAAGAGTATTTTATGTTTTTTATCTAACACATGTGTGCGCCTGCACACGCGTGCCATGATCAGACAGGGACCAACTGACTCAGGGCTGGGGGCGGATTCTCCAGCATGTGGAAATTAGGCATCTCTTTCTTACAGCTCCTCAGATCTGGGTTGTATTCAGGAGCCCGGTGCTGGGGCGATGCGGGAGCCCAGAATGGTCCCACAAATCTATTTCATCCTGGGCCAGTGGGACGAACTCACCTGTTCCATGCTTTCTCCTAGGTTGAGGACGGGCGGCGCTCGGAGAGATCGTGGGTCACGGAGCCACGTGGGGGGCAGCATCCAGTGCTCGGCGGGACAGATACTGCCCGAGCTTGTCCCTCACGTGATCTGGAGCTTCACAACAAGATGACCTCCAATTGCAACAACAGCAGCAGCTTGACGGACCCAGTCTTTGTGGGGCTCTACACCCTCATCTTCACGCTGGGGCTAGTGCTCAACCTGGCCGCGCTCTACATCTTCTTCCGCTGCAGCAGCATCCGCTCCCTCACCACCGTCTACATGAAGAACCTGGCCGTCTCCGACCTGCTGCTGGTGGTGTCCCTGCCCGTCCGGATCTATTACTACAGCCGGCGGCCCTGCCTGGGGGACCAGGTCTGCGAGATCACGGGGCTGCTGCTGCTGGTCAACATGTACGGGAGCATCTTCCTGCTGACCTGCATCAGCTGGGACCGCTGCATGGCCGTCTGCTTCCCCATGCACCCCCGGGTCAAGGCGCTGCGCAAACAGGCCAAGTACATCTGCCTGGGCGTCTGGCTGCTAAGCTGTGCCGGCACCGTGCCCACCTATTTCACCCAGGCTAAGGGAAAACTGATGGAACACTGCTTTGACAACGAGCCCAAGTACGTCACCCAGCCCAGCGTGTCCTCGGCCATGGCGCTGTGCTTCGTCCTGCCGCTGCTGGTCATGGTGGTCTGCTCCTGGGCCCTGCTCCGAGCTATCCGCCGCAGCGCGGCCGCCCAGATGGAGCTGGTGAACAGTGCCAAGATCCGCAGCATGATCGTGGCCAACGTCACCATCTTCCTGGGCTGCTTCCTGCCTTTCCACCTGGTGCTGATCTGCTACCAGGTGGACACCCTGCGGGGCGAGATGCTGGAGTTTTCCTACCGCTGCACCTTGCTGGTGGCCTCCGCCAACGCCGCCCTGGACCCGCTGGCCTATTACTTCGCCACCGAGACCTTCCAGCGCATGGTGGTGATGGACAATCTGCGCAAGGCCTGGGGCTTTCACACCGACAGTGCCGAGGGGCAGAGCCGCTCCCAGACGGCGCTCAGGCAGTGCATCTACCTGCAGAACATCATGGCCGTGCCTAACAGCACCCCACTGGTGGGCAGCCCCAGCAGGGAGCCCAGGAGCTAACGGGCCATGGGGCTGGGCTGCTCTCACCACACAGGGTCCCCTGGGCAGGGCACAGGGCAGTGGGAAGTGCATGAGCAGGGCTGGGAGCGAGGAAGGAGGGCAGTTTGGTATGTGGGCATCGCAGGTTGGGTTTGTGCTGGGACGAGGGGTGTTGCTGGCTCGGGTTACGATGGGCACTGGGACGTTGCAGGCTGGGTTTGCGCCAGGCGCTGGGACAGGGGCATCGCGGGCTCGGGTTGTGCTGGGCACTGGTGTAACCCACACACCCCCTGGGCGTGGTGCTCTGTCCCATCTAGTGGCACCAAGACCGCCTAGAGGTTAATGAGTCTGCTACAGCTTTAGCTAACAGCCAGCTGGCTTTTAGCTCACGCAGTAGAGGCTCCGGCACTAAGCTTCAGAGGTCCCAGGTTCGATCCCACCCGCCAACGACCGGGGTCTGTCCGCGTTACGCTGGGTTTGCGCCGGGCGCTGGGCTCGGGTAGCACTGGGATCAGGCAGTGGCAGTCCCTCGGCTAGGGAGACGTAGCGCTCAGAGCCTCGCCTGGGTCCAGTCTTGGTCTCACCCGTGGGAGGTGTTAGAATCAGCAACCGCCCAGCTGTGAACTGTCACCCTGAGCTGCCCGGGGCTCGCAGCCCCATCTCCTCACCACAGGGCCCAGGGACCCTGAGCTCCCCTTTCCCCCGGCCCGGCTAACCCAGTTGTTGGCCTGTGTGTGTGTGTGTGAGAAATTGGGTGGAGGGGGGCTGTTAATTTGGGCTGAGCCTCCGTGGTCGTGGCATGGGGAGGTGTCTCCTGGGTTACAACTTTGCTTCTCCCTCCTGGCCCTTCTGCTGCAGCCTGGGGGCCAGCTCGGTGCAGCGTTTCCGCAGTGCCTGCCGGCGGGGTTTGCCCTGAGGTTTCATGCCCAGGCTCCTGGCAAAGGCAGCAGGAATTTCCCCCTCCCCGAGCAGCAAGCGCTTGCGGTTAAACCGATCCGGTGCCACAGCTGGGCGGACCTCGCCTGCAGAAGATGACTCAGGGCTTGAGCAGTGGCTGCTCCTGCTCTGGGCTCCAGGGGTCCCCGGCTGTCGGTCATCACATGGGCATTTTTACTCCGAGCAGCGTCCGAACCCCAGTGTCCCGTCTGGGCCAGCACCACACCCAGAGCCTGAGCATCAGAAATTCAGCCTGGGCCAGCCGAGACCACTGAAATGGGCTTTAAGCTGCACAGGGTGGGGCTAGATTTCACAGGGGCGCAGCTCCCAGCTGGGTGCATCGAAGAAGCTTTGTCTGCTGCGGAGTTTGACCCTCTAGGAGCTTGAAATTCTGGCCTTTAACTGCTCGGCCTGGCCAGTCCTGACTCTGCACCGGGGTTTCGAACAGTCTCTGCTACAGCACGGGGGAGCGGCCAGGCGGCTAAGGAGAGCAGCAGCCAGGGAGCTGATACTAAGAAGGACGTCTCACCCCCAGCCTTGTGTTTACGGTGGGGAGCTGGGACTCGGGTTCTGTTCCTGACTCTAGGCGGGAAGCGGGAACGAAGGATTGCGCCCGAACTCCTGCTGAGCGTGTGCCAAGTCCCGTCCCCGCTCGGCGGCTCGGGGGTCCCTGGCGGTGTAATGGAGTTAACGCCGCCTGACCTCGGGGTGTGTGTGTGTTTGTTTGCACACTTGAGGTGCCGGGGGCCCGGTGGAGCCTCACGGCCTGGCAAAGGGGCCGGAACTCATCCGCTTTGTGACATTTGCACTTTAGTGCCGGCCCAGGAGGCAGTGACCACGGCGGGCCAGACGGTGGTATCCAGGGGCTGCCCCATTTCCTTTCCCCTGACTGCCCCACTTCCCTTCCCGCTCTGCAGGCTACTCCAGCACAGGCTGGGCACGCAGCCAGGAACCTCCCCCGGGGAAGGAGGAACAGGCGGGTGTCTGGGGGGGGGATAGAAATAATGCAGGAGAGTGAGGGGCTGGACAGGGGAGTGGCTGGGCCTGGTCCTTCTATTTGCAGCGACTCATTTCCGGCTCTGATGGGGCTGGTTCTTTTAAAGCAGCAGCAAATAAAACATAATTTTGAAGCAAGAGGCAAGTGTGACACTGCGGGGCACTGCCGGGGTGGGGTGGGGGGCCTCAGGCAGGGAGCGCGGCTGCTAACACCCCCCCCCCACACACACACACACAGCGCTCCTAGCCCTTCCACCCACCCCACTGCCTCTGAGTCTGGTGCCTTTTGCTGCTACGGGGCAGGGGGCCCAGCAACAGAGCATGCGGCCTGTGAACTGGTTTGGTTTATGTGTGAGCATGTCCGGGTGTGTGTGTCGGTCCAGGGGTGTCTGCGTGTCTATGGGGGGGTTTATAGCATGTATCTAGGGTGCTGTTTGGGGGGTCTGTAGGGCTGTGTCTATGGTGGGTGTGCATATGGGATTATTTATGGCTGTGTGTCTGTCTGGGGGCGTGACTATGGGGGAGTTGCTAGTACGTGTGTCTTTAGGGGCTGTTCATGGTGTCTGTGCCTGTACCAGGGTTTTTATGGGGTGTCTGTGCCTGTAGCTATAGGAAGTGTCGGGGGGGGGGGGGGCCCTGTTTATTTAGGGGTTCCCATGTGTTTGCAGGGGTGGTTGGGGGGGGGGGGGGGGTGGTGGGGGGGGGGGGGTGTGGTGTTGTTTTTTGGGGGTTGTGGGGTGTTTTGTGGGGGTGGTTGGGGGGGGAGTGTCGAGGATGTTTGTGTGTGGGTGGTGTTCATGGGGTATCTAGGGAGTTATTTATGGGGGTGTCTATGTCTAGGAAGGGGTGATCTGTGGTCGCCCATCTCTGGACCTTTGATCACAGAACCCTGTGGGGCGGGGAGGGGTTATCACACCAGGGCCCCACGGCCCGCTGGGATGGCCGCCCCCCCATACACAGGTCCCGAAGGGATTAGGGAGGTTCATGGGGGGGCACAGATACCTACGTCCAGGCTGTAGGGGTTCTCGAGAAGGGCTGGCACACTAGGGGTTCTTCCTGGAAACCGTGGGGAACTGAGAGCACACAGGCCTGTGAGTCCAAAGCAACTTGGGAACAGCGGAGTGATGGCCTATCACCATCTCCTCAAGAAGGACATTGTAATCCTGTGCAAAAAGAGAGGGTTACGCATTGGGAAGTTCACCAAGGCCCAGTTAATCGTGCAGCTGGAGGACGAGGACCGCTCTAAGGAGCAGATTCCTGACCCAGACGGGGCTACAAGAGGATCTGGGAGCAGCTGGAGCAGTAGCCAGGCATCCCCAAGAGTCTGGTCTCCAACCAGACGGGGGTCTTCACGATCGGGTTCCCCATCGGGGGGTCGGACACAGATGGGACTGGAGCGGAGTCCGAGAGAGCGAGAGGACCGTGAGAGAAAGCAAGAGCCCGAGGAAAAGCTGCAGGAGAAGCAGCAGCAGCATGGACTGGCGATGGTGGAGCGGAGAGGCATAGGGGGCTCCCCAGGAGTGAGTGGGGATAGACCCCGGGCTGCCAGTTCCGCAGGGAACCCCGACACTAAATTGCTGCCCCTGGTTAAGGAAGGGGGGGGGTGGATGCCCACCACACGGTCTTCAAGCAGGCGGGTAATTTGAACCAGGGGGACCCTGCGGAAAATCCCCGGTATCTAGCCCCCTTGCTGGGTCCCAAGGCCATAGACGCTGTCAGCCAGGTGGGTGGAGTGGTGGACAGGCTCCCACTCCTGGCCCCGGCCTATATGTTGGCGTGGAGTCTCCTGGGCTCAGGCCCCTCGGACCCCCAGTGGGAGCGGAAGGTGGGGGTCAATGGGGAGACATGCTTGGGGTGGCGAGACCCTGGGACAGAGAGAACTGTTGTCGGGCCCCAGGTGGTGCAGCCGCAGATGCTGAGGGGCTGTGTGACCTGGGTGAAGGTCCCTGGAATGAAGCCCCTCGCCCTGTCTATGGCCCGGATCCCTGTGCAGCCCCAGGAGGGGTCGGGCTGGCCGGCCATTGGGGTTCTCCAGGATATCGGCTGTGAGGTCCTGTTGGGGGGGTGACTGTGTCTCTTTGGGACAAGATCCAGGCCCTGCCCCTGTAACGGCCGAGGATTTGAATTTGAATCTCGCTAACCAATTGGCTAAGAGGGAAATGGTCAGTGAAAATGCAAATGACCTGGCTGGCAGGAGGGAGGTGCTGCTGGGCTCAGGATACCTGCCTACTTGTAACCAGATCCCTGGGGCTGAGTGTGTCGGAGAATTAATCCCTGCCCCCCTGCACACCAGAGCAGGGAGCTCGCTGCCTGCCCCCACTGGGACAACAAGGACAGTGCTGGGTGTGGTGGGAGCTGAGACCCCAGCTGAGTGGGGACACACACAGGCAGGGCAGGTCGGCTGCCAACCAGGTTTGCCTGGTCCAGACGTGCTGCTGGGAAGTGATTACACAGCAGGGAGGGAGCTACCAGGGACAGGGCTCAGAGGGGCTGTGACCCCAGGCCCAGCCAGTAAGAGGGAACAGGTCCCACTCCCTTCCCCAGCAGCTGATTTCCAGACCGAGCTGCGGAAGGATCCCTCCTTGGAGAAGCTGAGGGAACTTGCTGGCCACAGCGCTGCAAACCGCCTTGGGGAAGGCTGCAGGGACAGAGTCCTGTGGGAGAAGGGATTCCTGTACCAGGAATGGGCTCCCCAAGGGGAAGTAGAACTGTGGGGAATCGGGAGGCAGCTGGTGGTGCCCCAGGAATCCACAGGGTTTTTCCCTTTCGAGCTGCTGTATGGGAGGAGAAGGGGGAAGACCCCTGGGTGGATCTCTTCCCTGAGGTGGGAGCCAATCTCCCCATCAGGTGTTCCCTGTTCAGAGTCACTGGGAAAGCAGCCCAGAACCTGGAGAGAGAGGTCAAGGACATGCTGGCTTTAGATGTGATCCAGCCGTTCAACAGCCCATGGGCCTCACCCGTGGGGCTGGTCCCCAAGGGAGACAGGATGATCTGGTTTTGTGGGGACTATCGGAAGCTTAAAGCCATCACCGTGTCCGATGCCCACCCCATACCTAGGCCTGGGGAGATTCTAGACAAGCTGAGGGAGATGGAGAACGTGGCCCTGGCATATGTCGATGACATGTGTGTCTTTAGCCAGACCTGGGAGGAACAGGTGTCCCAGGTGAAGAGGGTGCTGGGCTGCCTCAAGGAGGCAGGACTGATGGTAAAAGCTGAAAAGTGCAAGGTGGAGATGATCAGAGATTGGCCCATTCCCCAGACCAAGAAACAAGTCCAGGCCTTTATCAGGATGGCGGGGTGCTACCAGAGGTTTGTACCCCACTTTAGATCCCTAGCTGCCCCCATCCCTGAGCTATGTGAGAGGGGTAAGCCAGACGAGGTGGTCTGGACCGAGCAGGGTGTGACGAACTGAGACTGTTCTTAAAGTAGTCTGTGAATGCTGACAG